>NC_090034.1:58861679-58874179 GCF_037176765.1 Anolis sagrei | reverse complement strand
GATAGATAGATAGATAGATAGATAGATAGATAGATATAGATAGGTAAAGGTTTTCCTGACATTAAGTTCAGTCGTGTCCGACTCTGGGGGTTGGTGCTCATCTCAATTTCTAAGTCAAAGAGCCGGTGTTGTCTGTAGACACCTCCAAAGTCATTTGGCCAGCATGACTACATGGAACACTGTTACCTTCCCGCCGAGTGGTACCTAGTGATCTATTCACATTTGCATGTTTTCGAACTGCTAGGTTGGCAGAAGCTGGGGCTAACAGCGGGAGCTCACCCTGCTCCCCAGATTTGAACCTGCGACCTTTCAGTCAGCAAGTTCAGCTGCTCAGCGGTTTAATCCACTGTGCCACTGGGGACTCCTATATATATAATATAATATAATATAATATAATATAATATAATATAATATAATTATATTATATTACATTATGATATAATTATAATATATTACACAATGCAACATGATTTTCGTTTCCGGGTTATCAGCAACATTTCCTAATTGGTTCAATCATAAAAACATAGAAATGCAGCACATTATTATATTTAATATATCACATTATATTAATTTATTATTATATTATATTATTATTGTATTATATTCTATTTTCGTTCCTGGGTTATAAATGTCATTTCCTAATTGGTCCTATCATTAAAACATTGGAAAACTTTATCAAAGTGCCAAAACTTTGTCGTTGCGGGAGGGACATTGTGCAGAACGTTTTGACATAGGGTTATGTAATATGGTCCTTAAGCAAGTTTCTGAATACACCTTCGCCGCATTCGTGGCATCCCAGGCATGAGTGTCCCTTGGCCAGCCGGCTGGACTGTCTTGTGACCCCGAAAATAGCCAGACGGGAACATAGACCAGAGCCAAGGACACCAGGTTGGGATCTCCGGTTTCAATGGGAAGCCTCTCTGTACATTTCCACCCTCAACGTTCTAGGACAGGCATGGCCAAACTTGGGCCCTTCAGGTGTTTTGGACTCCAACTTCCACAAGTCCTAACAGCTGGAATGGTGGGAGTTGAAGTCCAAAACACCTGGAGGGCTGAAGTCGGCCTGTGCCTGCTCTTGGCCTTCCCAAAGCTGGGAAAATGCTGCTTTCTGGGGCTGCCGAAATTATTAATATTCTTGTTATATTTATTTATAGCCAAGACCCCACCCCCCCCCCCCCCCAAAATGGCATGCCTTACAAATGTGCCAGGGATGGGAAGGAAGGAAGGAAGGAAGGAAGGAAGGAAGGAAGGAAGGAAGGAAGGAAGGAAGGAAGGGTCATGACCTCCTTTCCTGGTGTTGTGGGGAACCATGAAAGCAGACCATGCCTTGGCCTGTAGCTCACTTGAAGCAAGGGAGAAGATTTCCATGGAAATGAGGCTGTGAAGGAGAGGGCAAAAGTGAGGGATATGAGGTGAGAGGGAAACCAACTGTCAGATGGAACTTTGCTTGTAACCGTACTGTATGTTTTGAGAAATAAAGCCCTTCCAGTCTGTCTGTGAGGTAATTTATCTAGGACAGGAAAGAAGGAAGGAAGGAAGGAGGGAAGGAAGGAAGGAAGGAAGGGTCATGACCTCCTTTCCTGGTGTTGTGGGAAACCATGAAAGTAGACCATGCCTTGGCCTGTAGCTCACTTGAAGCAAGGGAGAAGGTTTCCATGGAAATGGGGCTGTGAAGGGGAGGGCCAAAGTGAGGGATATGAGGTGAGAGGGAAACCAACTGTCAGATGGAACTTTGCTTGTAACCGTACTGTATGTTTTGAGAAATAAAGCCCTTCCAGTCTGTCTGTGAGATAATTTATCTAGGACAGGAAAGAAGGAAGGAAGGAAGGAAGGAAGGAAGGAAGGAAGGAAGGAAGGAAGGGTCATGACCTCCTTTCCTGGTGTTGTGGGAAACCATGAAAGTAGACCATGCCTTGGCCTGTAGCTCACTTGAAGCCAGGGAGAAGGTTTCCATGGAAATGGGGCTGTGAAGGGCAGGGCCAAAGTGAGGGATATGAGGTGAGAGGGAAACCAACTGTCAGATGGAACTTTGCTTGTAATTATTCTGTATGTTTTGAGAAATGAAGCCCTTCCAGTCTGTCTGTGAGGTAATTTATCTAGAACAGGAAGGAAGGAAGGAAGGGTCATGACCTCCTTTCCTGGTGTTGTGGGAAACCATGAAAGTAGACCATGCCTTGGCCTGTAGCTCACTTGAAGCAAGGGAGAAAGCTTCCGTGGAAATGGGGCTGTGAAGGGGAGGGCCAAAGTGAGGGATATGAGGTGAGAGGGAAACCAACTGTCAGATGGAACTTTGCTTGTAACCGTACTGTATGTTTTGAGAAATAAAGCCCTTCCAGTCTGTCTGTGAGATAATTTATCTAGGACAGGAAAGAAGGAAGGAAGGAAGGAAGGAAGGAAGGAAGGAAGGAAGGGTCATGACCTCCTTTCCTGGTGTTGTGGGAAACCATGAAAGTAGACCATGCCTTGGCCTGTAGCTCACTTGAAGCAAGGGAGAAGGTTTCCATGGAAATGGGGCTGTGAAGGGGAGGGCCAAAGTGAGGGATATGAGGTGAGAGGGAAACCAACTGTCAGATGGAACTTTGGTTGTAACCGTACTGCATGTTTTGAGAAATAAAGCCCTTCCAGTCTGTCTGTGAGGTAATTTATCTAGGACAGAAAGGAAGGAAGGAAGGGTCATGACCTCCTTTCCTGGTGTTGTGGGGAACCATGAAAGCAGACCATGCCTTGGCCGGTAGCTCACTTGAAGCAAGGGAGAAAGTTTCCGTGGAAATGGGGCTGTGAAGGGGAGGGCCAAAGTGAGGGATATGAGTTGAGAGGGAAATCAACTGTCAGATGGAACTTTGCTTGTAACCGTACTGTATGTTTTGAGAAATAAAGCCCTTCCGGTCTGTCTGTGAGGTAATTTATCTAGGACAGGAAGGAAGGAAGGGTCATGACCTCCTTTCCTGGTGTTGTGGGGAACCATGAAAGTAGACCATGCCTTGGCCTGTAGCTCACTTGAAGCAAGGGAGAAAGTTTCCGTGGAAATGGGGCTGTGAAGGGGAGGGCCAAAGTGAGGGATATGAGTTGAGAGGGAAATCAACTGTCAGATGGAACTTTGCTTGTAACCGTACTGTATGTTTTGAGAAATAAAGCCCTTCCGGTCTGTCTGTGAGGTAATTTCGCTAGAAAACTGCAGATCAGGACAGGAAGGAAGGAAGGAAAGAAAGGTTGAAGGAGTTGGGAGTCCAAAACACCTGGAGGGCCCAAGTTTGCCCACGCCTGTCCTAGAACGTTCAGGGTGGAAATGTACCGGGAGGCTTCCCATTGAAACCGGAGAGCCCACCCAGTGTCCTTGGCTCCACTCCGTGTTCCCATCTGCAACTCAATCACCCAACATTGATGACCCATACTACCGGCTGTGCAGGCTCAACAGGCTTCGGAGTTGGACCACCCGTTCTTTCTGCAGCTACATGGACCTAGGAAAAGACATTTATCACCTGGCATTTTCTTCCCTGATGTTGGGATGACTTTCCCCATTTTCCACATTGCCATTTGCCTTTTTCACAGGAACAGATTCATAATCCTGTCATCATGGACAATGTGCTGCTTTGTAATGCAATGGGCATTGGTGCAGAGTTGCCAGACCTGCACAGTCGGCGCTCATAAGGACAATCATCACAACAATAGAACTCATGGGACGTTGTTCGTCCCGGAGTTGGGACAATGTAATCCAACTATCAAACTATGTCTTCTGTCTGAAGTTTCCGTCTGCCCCCTCTTCAGCCATTGGAGAGTGGAAATCTGCATTGAGAGTAGGGAAAGCTTTCTGATTGGCCAGCAGGGACCATTGTCTCGCCTCCCAGAAAATCCCCGCCCAGCTGATTGTGACATCAACAAAACTCTGCCAATCACAGCAAAGCCGGCTCCAGTGAGAGCAGGAGCAGGAATTTCAAAGGACCATATTGTATAAAAATGTCTGTTTTGCAATGTTATGGTATCTCAGCTGACTCTGGCGGGCTGGCATCATTTCACAGACCTACAGGGCGACCTGTCACTGGTACCGGTAACCACGTATCGGGATTCGGTATCCATAGCCATTTTAAATTGCTCTATTTCAGATGGATGGATGGAAGGATGAAAGGGAGGGAGGGAGGGAGGAAAGAAGGAAAGACTGAATGAAAGAAAGATGAAAGAATGGATGGAAAGGAAGGAAGGAGGAAGGGAAAGGAGAGAAATAAAGGAGGGAGGGAGGGAAAGAAGGGAGGAAGAAGGGAAGAAAAGAAGGAAGGAAGGAAAGAAGGAAGATTGAAGGAAGGAAGGAAATAAGGAAGAGAAGGGAGGGAGGAGAACTAATGCAGTTGGAAGGGAGGGAGGAAGGAAGGAAAGAAGGAAGGATGATGGATGGAAGGAAGGAAATATGGAAGGAAGGAAAGAAAGGTGAAAATGGAAGAAAAGAAGGAAGGAAGGAAAAAATATGGAAGGAAGGAAGGAAGATTGAAGGAAGGAAGGAAGGAAGAAAGGAAGGAAGGAAGAGAGGAAAAATGCAGTTGGAGAGGAAGGAAGATTGAAGTAAGGAAGGGCGATGGATGGAAGGAAGGAAATATGGAAGGAAGGAAGGAAGATGGATGGATGGATGGAAGGAAGGAGAGATGGAAGGAAGGAAAGAAAGGTGGAAGAAGGAAAGAAAAGAAGGAAGGAAGGAAGGAAAAAATATGGCAGGAAAGAAGATTGAAGGAAGGAAGGAAATAAGGAAGGGAGGAGAACTAATACAGTTGGAAAGGAAGGAAAGAAGGAAGGAAGGAAGGAAGGAAGGAAGGAAGGAAGGAAGGAAGGAAAGAAGGAAGGAAAGATGGAAGGAAGAGAGGAAAATGCAGTTGGAGAGGAAGGAAGATTGAAGGAAGGAAGGACGATGGATGGAAGGAAGGAAGGAAATATGGAAGGAAGGAAGATGGATGGATGGATGGAAGGAAGGAGAGATGGAAGGAAGGAAGGAAAGGTGGAAGAAGGGAAGAAAAGAAGGAAGGAAGGAAAAAATATGGAAGGAAAGAAGATTGAAGGAAGGAAGGAAATAAGGAAGAGAAGGAAGGGAGGAGAACTAATACAGTTGGTTGGAAGGAAGGAAGGAAGGAAGGAAGGAAGGAAGGAAGGAAGAGAGGAAAATGCAGTTGGAGAGGAAGACTGAAAGAAGGAATGAAAGATGGAAGGCAGGAAGGAGAGAAGGAAGGAAGGAAGGAAAAAATGGAAGGAAGTGAGAGGGTGGCACAAGGCAGGCCACAAAGGCATGATACCATGGCCATTGTCCTCCAGCGAGGGTCATCTTTGGGGAGAAAAGTCCACAGCTGGGCTGCTCATGCGGGTCATTACCCTGGAGGGCAGCCGGTTGAATCCAGGGAACTGTGCGGGGGTGAGGAGGGTGCACGTTGGGTTTCGTAAGAGGCCTGCACTGCCCGACACACAACAATCCCCGGGGCCAAGTGAGTGGGAATCAGGGCTCGGCCTCATGCCGCGTGACCAGTGGGGACAGAAGATGCGAAGGGCATCAAGGGGAGTGCGCTCTGTGTATGCCCAGGAGCAGGCATGGGTAAACTTGAGCCCTCTAGGTGTTTTGGACTTCAACTTCCACAATTCCTAACAGCCAGTAGGTTTTTAGGAATTGTGGGAATTGGAGTCGAAAACACCCGAAGGGCCAAAGTTGACTGATGCCTGCTCAGCAGGCACTTCAGGATTGGGCCCCAATATTCCGGCCTGGATGGGTTTATTTATAGCCCTTGGCTTCCTAGAGAGAGAGAGAGAGAGAGAGAGAGAGAAGTGACTGGGTTAAAAATAAACCACTTTTTCTCAGCCGGCATTCAGCCTCCTCGTTGTTTATTGGGCACTGCTTTTCCACTGGGCCAATGCACTGGGATGCATAGTCCTCCCATGGGATATGAAGTTCCTCCTTTGCGGTATATAACTCTCTGCTAGGATTCGCAGTCCTCATTTGGGATGTATAGTTCTACGCTGGGGTGTGTAGTTCTTGTTTAGGTTGCATAGTCTACCATTGAGGTACATAGTTACCCACTGGCAGATGTAATCCTGTAGTTTTCTCCTGGGATGCATAGTTCTCCGCTGGGATATGCAGCCCTCCCTTGGGATGCTTAGGTCCCCACTGGGATATGTAGCCCTTCTTTGGGATACATAGTTCCCCACTGGGATGCGTAGTCCTCCTTTGGGATTCATAGTTCTGTGCTGGGATGTGTAGTTCTCTGCTGGGATACATAGTTCTCCACCTGGATGCATAGTTCTCCACTGGAATGCGTAGTCCTCCTTTGGAATTCATAGTTCTGCACTGGGATGTGTAGTTCTTCATGGGATGCATAGGCCTCCTTTGGGATTCATAGTTCTCCACTGGGATTCACAGTTCTGCGCTGGGATGCATAGTTCTCCACTGGGATGTGTAATTCTTCACTGGAATGCGTAGTCCTCCCTTGGGATTCATAGTTATCTGCTGGGATTTATAGTTCTCCACCGGGATTCATAATTCTGTGCTGGGATACATAGTTCTCCACTGAGATGTGTAGTTCTTCACTGGGATGTGTAGTCCACCTTTGGGATGCATAGTTCTCCACTGGAATGTGTAGTTCTCCTTTGGGTGACATAGTTCTCCACTGGGATATGTAGTCCTCCTTTGGCATAAATAGTTATCCACTGGGATGCATAGTACTCCACTGGGGTACATAGTCCTCCTTTGGGTTATATAATTCACCACTGGGAACTATGAGACTCATAGTTCTGTGCTGCGATGTGTAATTCTCCAGTGGGATAGTTAGTCCTCCTTTGAAAACACATAGTTTTCTGGGATGTGTAGTTCCTCCACTGGGATATATGTTCTCAACTGCGATGTGTAGTTCTCCATGCCTAGCCTGGCAAGGGCCTTGTTTGGGTCAGATGTGGTCCAAAGGTCACCTAGTCCACTCTCCCACCAAGAGGAACAATTAATAGATAAGACTGATCCCTCCCAATAAACCATATAAACCAATGGAAAATTATCAGGGGAAAATATAATAATAATAATAATAATAATAATAATAATAATAATAATAATAATAATAAAGCTAGCGGATGATGATGATGATGATGATGATAATAGTCAGAAACAATATTAATATTAATAATAATAGTCATTATGTGTAATGAGGAAGAATACAGCAGAAGAAACTTTGCTCTAGTTCAGCATTTCTCAACCTGGGGGGTTGGGACCCCTGGGAGGGTCGCAAGGGGTGCCAAAGGGGTCGCCAAAGACAATCAGAAAACACTATTTTTTGTTGGTCATGGGAGTTCTGTGTGGGAAGTTTGACTCAATTCTATCATTGGTGGGGTTCAGAATGCTTTTCGATTGTAGGTGAACTATAAATCCCAGCAACTACAACTCCCAAATGTCAAGCTCTATTTTCCCCAAACTCCATCAGTGTTCACATTTGGGCATATTGAGTATTCATGTAGAGTCCACAGTGCTCTCTGTTTGTAGGTGAACTACAACTCCCAAACTGAAGGTCAATGCCTACCAAACCCTTCCAATATTTTCTGTTGATCGTGGGAGTTTTTTGTGCCAAGTTTGGTTCAATTCCTTCGTTGGTGGAGTTCAGAATGCTCTTTGATTGTAGGTAAACTATAAATCCCAGCAACTATAACCCCCAAATGACAAAATCAATCCCACCAGTATTCAAATTTGGGCGTATTGGATATTTGTGCCAAATTTGGTCCAGTGAATGAAAATACATCTTGCATATCAGATATTTACATTCCGATGCATAACACTAGCAAAATTACTGTTGTGAAGTAGCAACGAAATTGGGGTTCACCACAACAGGAGGAACTCTATTAAGGGGTCGCTGCATTAGGAAGGTCGAGAAAGACTGCTCGAGTTTGTTGTTTATTGAAAGGACAGAAGAAGAAGCCAAAACACCAATGTCTCTATGCTTTGTCTGGCCTTTGCAGCTGGAGAAAGGACTCGCTTGACCCCTGGCTGCATGTCTGGACCCTGCTTTTGTTTTTCCATTGTACATCTGGCCAAAACAATACGAGTCCGGTGACCCGAGGGAGGGCTTGTTTTGAAGGTTTCGAAGACAAGAAGGAGGTTTGTTTTCCCCAGTCGGAGAAAAACAGAAATTTCCATCCCAGAAAGGAAGAAGAGGAAACGGCGGGCAAGGAACAAGCACAGCCCTGGGCCACTGGTCACTCGCCTTGGGCCAATGACCTTTGCAATTCGGTGGGAAAAAACACGGCTCCCGAAAATAACGTAAATGGGACGCAATTTGGGACCGAAGGGAATTTCCAGGTCCGTTTTTTTCTGTATCTCGCACCTTCCGAGTCTGCGAACCAAACAAACAACTGTGGCCAAAATATCTTGGGGTCGCTTTGCCGGAGGGAGAAGGACAGTGTTTTTATTCTATTTCTGTTTGAATTTTTTGTATATTTCTATAGTTTAACTTCTGTGCTAATGTTTTTCAGCCAGTTGGTCACTTTGATTTTCACCTCGCTGTCGTCGGAGGAAAAATGTTTCTTCAATTTAGTGAACAGATGATAGTCACTGGGTGCGAGATGGGTGTGTGAGAGGAGTGGTTTAAAACATCCCAATCAAAAGAAGTCAACCACTCTTGTGTGGCATGAGTGGTGTGCGGACGGATGAGAGACGAAACGAAACAGACTCCCAGAGTCAGCATCCCACCATGTTTGTTTTGGATGGCTCTGCAAAGTTTCTTCATGGTCTCACAATATATTCTCCGTACTCATTTTGTCACATGCTGTCTTGACATTACGTCCTCTCCGTAAACTGAAACAATTTCACGACGAATCGCAGTGGTGATCGTGCCCTTAGTATTTAGGTAGCGTATTACAATGCTAAGAACTTCGTACTTGGAGAGAAACGGAGGAGGATACTCATCTCTAACCTTCACCACAACACCAGTCAATGAGCTGCTGACGGCTGGCACTGCTCGTTCACTTATGCTGGCTTCCAGCTACGCGGCAGCGAGACCAAATCCCCCCACAAAAATTCCCTGTGAGAGCTATGTGCCTTGTAACCTTACTTTCCGGATAACCCTTGTATGGCGCGAACTTCGCACTTGGAGGGAAACGGAATGAGGACGCTCATCTCTAACCTTCACCACAACGCCAGTCGATGAGCTACTGACGACTGACACTGCCCGTTTGCTTTCTGCTACACGGCAGTGAGACCAACCACCCCTAAGAAAATTCCCTGTGAGAGCTACGTGCCTTGTAACCTTACTTTCTGGATAACCCTTGTATGGTGCGAACTTCGCACTTGGAGGGAAACGGAATGAGGACGCTCATCTCTAACCTTCACCACAACGCCAGTCGATGAGCTACTGACGACTGACACTGCCCGTTTGCTTTCTGCTACACGGCAGTGAGACCAACCACCCCTAAGAAAATTCCCTGTGAGAGCTACGTGCCTTGTAACCTTACTTTCTGGATAACCCTTGTATGGTGCGAACTTCGCACTTGGAGGGAAACGGAATGAGGACGCTCATCTCTAACCTTCACCACAACGCCAGTCGATGAGCTACTGACGACTGACACTGCCCGTTTGCTTTCTGCTACACGGCAGTGAGACCAACCACCCCTAAGAAAATTCCCTGTGAGAGCTACGTGCCTTGTAACCTTACTTTCTGGATAACCCTTGTATGGTGCGAACTTCGCACTTGGAGGGAAACGGAATGAGGACACTCATCTCTAACCTTCACCATAACGCCAGTCGGTGAGCTACTGATGACTGACACTGCTCATTTGCTTTCTGCTACACGGCAGTGAGACCAACCACCCCTAAGAAAATTCCCTGTGAGAGCTACATGCCTTGTAACCTTACTTTCTGGATAACCCTTGATGGGACGAACTTCGCACTTGGAGGGAAACGGAATGAAGATGCTCATCTCTAACCTTCACCACAACGCCAGTCGATGAGCTACTGACAACTGACACTGTTTGTTTGATTTCTGCTACACGGCAGTGAGACCAACCACCCCCAAGAAAATTCCCCGTGAGAGCTTCAGGCCTTGGAACCTTACTTTCCGGATAACCCTAGAATATAATATATATAGTATAGAGTAATAATGTTGTTGAGTATGGAACCTCGCAAGCGTTTTATTTTAACGAAAAGCATTTTGCAAAAGTCTGGAGGTATGGAGGATCCCAGAACCTGGGATACTTTCTGCTACAATCTTGTCCCATTTGATTAATTTTATTACATTTCAACCTTGTAATAAACATTCTCCTTCGTGCATTACCCTCTAGTCCTGTGCCTTTCTCTGTTACTTTCACATCCTGCAGCCAGCCACATGGTCCACATGGCCCTTTCAACCCCCGCGGCCCTCAGAGTGGGGCTCTTTTTGTCACTTTTCTCTTATAATACATCCCCTGCCACCCCAATGAATCCCACACCAACCCCCTTCCCCCGGTGGGCCCCCCTGGTATCCACAGATCCCTACTGTGTACCCTTTTAATGTTATTCTGAAAGTAAGGTTACAATGCATGTAGCTCTCGCTGGGAATTTTCACAGGGAAGTTGGTCTCACTGCTGTGTAGGAGGAAGCTAGCAGAAGTGAACGAGCAGTGCCAGTTGTCAGTAGCTCATCGACTGGTATTGTGATTAAGGTTAGAGATCCCTATTGTGTACCCTTTCAATGTACAAGAGTTATCCTGAAAGTAAGGTTACAATGCATGTAGCTCTCGCTGGGAATTTTCACAGGGAAGTTGGTCTCACTGCTGTATAGGAGGAAGCTAGCGGAAGCGAACGAGCAGTGCCAGTCGTCAGTAGCTAATCGACTAGCATTGTGATTAAGGTTAGAGATCCCTGTTGTGTACCCTTTCAATGTACAAGAGTTATCCTGAAAGTAAGGTTACAATGCATGTAGCTCTCGCTGGGAATTTTCACAGGGAAGTTGGTCTCACTGCTGTGTAGCAGGAAGCCAGCGGAAGTGAACGAGCAGTGTCAGTCGTCAGTAGCTCATCGACTGGTTAGAGATGAGTGTCCTCATTCCGCTCCCCGCTAAGTGCAAAGTTCGTGCTGTAATACGCTACCTAAATGCTAAGAGCATGAACTTTACTACGATTCATAGAATCATAGAATAATACAATCAAAGAGTTGGAAGAGATCTCATGGGCCATTAAGTCCAACACCCTGCCAAGAAGCAGTAATATTGCATTCAAATCACCCCTGACAGATGGCCATCCAGCCTCTGTTTAAAAGCTTCCAAAGAAGGAGCCTCCACCACACTTCGGGGCAGAGAGTTCCACTGCTGAACGGCTCTCACAGTCAGGAAGTTCTTCTTCATGTTCAGATAGAATCTCCTCTCTTGTAGTTTGAAGCCATTGTTCCGCATCCTAGTCTCCAAGGAAGCAGAAAACAAGCTTGCTCCCTCCTCCCTGCAAAATAGTTTCCGTTTATGGAGAGGATGTCATGTCAAGACAGCATGTGACAAAATGGGTATGGAATTTATTGTGAGACCATGAAGGAACTTCGCAAAGCCATCCAAAACAAACATGGTGGGATGCTGACAGCGAGAGTTTGTCTCTTTCATGACAATGCGTGTCCGCACACCGCTCATGCAACACAAGAGTGGTTGACTTCATTTGGTTGGGATGTTTGAAGCCACCCCTCTCACAGCCCTGATCTCACACCCAGTGATTCTCATCTGTTCACTCAATTGAAGGAACACCTGAGTGGAAAATACTTTTCCGATGACAACGGAGTGAAAATTGAAGTGAAGAACTAGCTGAAAAAGGAGGAAACTTCTATGACCCAGGCATCAAAAACTCATCCCACTGATGACAAAATATATTGAACTGAATGGTGAATATGTGGAAAAATAGTGTACTACCTAGGCTACAATCAGAGACGGCCCTAGGTAATTTTCAACAGTAAGCAAACAGTATTCCCCCCCCCCCCCCCCAACCAATCACTGATATATATTTTCTGTTCGTCGTGGGAGTTCTGTGTGCCATATTTGGTTCAATTCCATAATTGGTGTAGTTCGGAATGCTCTTTGATTGTAGGTGAACTATACATCCCGGTAACTACAACTTGCATATGTCAAGGTCTATTTTCCCCCAAGAGCGCCTCAAGAGCACCCCTGGGCAAAATCAACTATACTGCAAATGCTTACTTTGCGTAATGGGTTGAGCCGCCCCTGGCTACAATCCATGTAAGTTTTATTAATATATATGCATTCTATGTATTTTTTTTAAAAAAATCTTGTAACCTTACTTTCCGGATAACCCTGATACATCCGCTATCACTACAATGAATCCCACACAGACCCCCTTCCCCCGTGGATACCGGGGGACATAGATGTGGTCCCCCGGTATCCATAAATCCCTTTTGTGTACCCTTTTAATGTATATGTTTTATGTATTGTCAAAGGCTTTCATGGCCGGAATTACTGGGTTGTTGTAGGTTTTTCCGGGCTATATGGCCATGTTCTAGAGGCATTTTATCCTGACGTTTTGCCTGCATCTATG
>NC_090034.1:58759179-58856679 GCF_037176765.1 Anolis sagrei | reverse complement strand
GACAAAATCGCGATCTGTCAACTGCAAAAGGCCACCTTACTCGGATCTGCGCGCATCATCCGAAAATACATCACACAGTCCTAGACGCTTAGGAAGTGTTCGACTTGTGATTTTGTGATACGAAATCCAGCATAGAGATCTCGTTTGCTAAGACATACTGTGCTTTTTGTGTCAGTAAAATAATAATAATAATAATAATATAATACATCACACAGCCCGAATAATAATAATAATAATAATAATAATAATAATAATAATAATAATTTTATTTGTATTCCGCCCTATCTCCCTGAGGGGACTCAGGGCGGATTCCAGCATAACAATGGCAAACATTAAATGCCTACATAAAACACATGATACTAATATAAAATCCCAGAACACCCCCACCTATAAAGTAACATTAAAGTCTAACATCAAATTCAAACCTAACATCAGTGGATTAAACCTGACATCAATAAATTAAACTACACGTAGTCAGACAAAATTTTATAATAGCATAAATCTAAACAAAACATCCACATTAGTGTACAACAGGCAGCAAAGGTCCACAAAACGGTTGGTTAGGTGGTCAAATGAGGTCATTGGGCTGGTGTGGACCAGGAAAGCCCAAGTAAAACAAGTTCTCAACTAGAGGTCTATCAGTGATCTCTCAACCATCTCCAGTATGTTTTGTTGGTCATGGGGCTTCTGTGTGCCAAGTTACTTCCAGGTCCATCATTGGTGGAGTTCAGAATGCAGATCTTAGATTGCAGGTGAGCTATACATCCCAATACCTACAACTCCTATAAACCATGGTGACTTCTCCCCAAACCTCTCTAGTATGTTCAGTTGCTGATCAATTCCTCTGTTTGCTTTGTGCCATTGAAAAGAATAGGAAAGGGTTAAGGGAATGACAGTGGGCGGTGTCATGCAAATTCCACACCACTGGAGAGAGAAAGGAACACTGGGATGTCTGTGTTGGAGGAAAAAAACATGAAGTTTAGAATGAAATGGTCCCTGGAGAGAGAAAGGAATGCTGGGATGTCTGTGGTGAAGGAAAAGCATGAAATTTAGAATGAAACGGTCCCCGTATGAAAGCTGTATGAAATACTCCACATCAATGGATACAGAAAGGAACACTGGGATGTCTGTGTTGGAGGAAAAAAAAACATGAAATTTAGAAGGAAATGGTCCCTGGAGAGAGAAAGGAGCACTGGGATGTCTGTGGTGGAGGGAAAAACATGAAGTTTAGAATGAAATGGTCCCTGGAGAGAGAAAGGAATGCTGGGATGTCTGTGGTGAAGGAAAAGCATGAAATTTAGAATGAAACGGTCCCCGTATGAAAGCTGTATGAAATACTCCACATCAATGGATACAGAAAGGAACACTGGGATGTCTGTGTTGGAGGAAAAAAAAACATGAAATTTAGAAGGAAATGGTCCCTGGAGAGAGAAAGGAGCACTGGGATGTCTGTGGTGGAGGGAAAAACATGAAGTTTAGAATGAAATGGTCCCTGGAGAGAGAAAGGAATGCTGGGATGTCTGTGGTGAAGGAAAAGCATGAAATTTAGAATGAAACGGTCCCCGTATGAAAGCTGTATGAAATACTCCACATCAATGGATACAGAAAGGAACACTGGGATGTCTGTGTTGGAGGAAAAAAAAACATGAAATTTAGAAGGAAATGGTCCCTGGAGAGAGAAAGGAGCACTGGGATGTCTGTGGTGGAGGGAAAAACATGAAATTTAGAATGAAATGGTCCCTGGAGAGAGAAAGGAATGCTGGGATGTCTGTGGTGGAGGGAAAAACATGAAATTTAGAATGGAATGGTCCCTGGAGAGAGAAAGGAATGCTGAGATGTCTGTGGTGAAGGAAAAACATGAAATTTAGAATGAAATGGTCCCCATATGAAAGCTGTATGAAATAGTCCACACCGATGGAGACAGAAAGGAACACTGGGATGTCTGTGGTGGAGGAAAAACATGAAATTTAGAATGAAATGGTCCCTGGAGAGAGAAAGGAGCACTGGGATGTCTGTGGTGGAGGGAAAAACATGAAATTTAGAATGGAATGGTCCCTGGAGAGAGAAAGGAATGCTGAGATGTCTGTGGTGAAGGAAAAACATGAAATTTAGAATGAAATGGTCCCCATATGAAAGCTGTATGAAATAGTCCACACCAATGGAGACAGAAAGGAACACTGGGATGTCTGTGGTGGAGGAAAAACATGAAATTTAGAATGAAATGGTCCCCGTATGAAAGCCTTCACTTGGGTGATGGGCAATGTTGTGTCGGTGGAGGACATTGGCAGGGCTCTTGGGCATATTTACGGCACTCACTATAACCTGCAATGTCATTGGAGGGAGGTCCATTAGTGTCTCCTGACTAGTGGGAGCTATAGTTATTTGTGGAAGTGGAAGCTTGTCTGTGTAAGTGGACACCCCAGCCACACACGTGCATACATATTTTCACTTTTATTATATGGATATAGTATAGTATATACATATGCTATACTAGGCATACCAGACATGGGCAAACTTGGGCCATCCGGGTGTTAGGAATTGTGGGAGTTGAAGTCCAAAACCCTCGGATGGCCCATTTGCCCATGCCTGGTAGAGAGTACAGAGATTATAGAGAGTATCGATATATTATTCTGTTCCAAGGCATGTTCCCTCCAAGTTATATGAAGTCTCCAATAAGAATTACAACAACAACAACAACAACAACAACAACAACAACAAAACATATTTCTATCAAAGATACATATCAGAATGTGTTTCCATAAAATACATATTATAATACACAGAGGGAACTACAGCTCCCAGGACCCTGTTGCATTGAACCGTGGGTTGTTGTTGTTGTTGTGTCAGGAGTGACTTGAGAAACTGCAAGTCGCTTCTGGTGTGAGAGAATTGACCGTCTGCAAGGACGTTGCCCAGGGGACGCCCGGATGTTTTATCATCCTTGTGGGGGGCTTCTCTCATGTCCCCGCATGGGGAGCTGGAGCTGCTAGAGGGAGCTCATCCACGCTCTCCCTGGATCTGAACCTGCGACCTGTCAGTCTTCAGTCCTGCCAGCACAGGGGGTTTAACCCACTGCGCCACCGGGGACTCCTGTGTGGTTATGAGCCCGCATTCATTCTATGCATCCAAGTTATGGAAAACTTTTTGCAGCAACGATGGACTATAAATGAATGTGGCCGCAATCTGCTCTCAGACAGGGCTAAAATTAATGTGGTTCTTGGAAGGGAAAGCAGAGCCGGGAACACAACATGTCCGGCCAACGGGGCCTAGGATGACCAGCTGGGCAGGAAAACAACAACAACAACAGGATTTGCAAGGCGGTGGATTCCTGCAAAGGGCATTTGGCAAGGGTTCGAGGGTCCGCAGTCCCATATTCAAGGCTTTGCTGGATGTCCAGTCTGAGTGTCCAGCAAAGGGAACGCCAAAATCCAAGTGTCCAGCAAAGCAGTGCATTGTCCGAAGGTTCAGCGCTCTTCAAGGCCATGCCAGAGTCCAAAGGAAGGCATTTGACAGGATGCATTTCCCCTGTTGTTGTTATCTATCTATCTATTTATCTATCTTGTAACTATACACATAATAAAAGTGAAAACTGTGTATGTGGCGGAGGTGTCTATTTCCATAGCCAACCTCCATAAACAGGCTATAGTTCCAAGTACTGAGAAGCCTCCAAAGGCATTTCCTCCACTGACATTGTAGGTTATGGTGAGTGCCGTGATTCCTGCCGAATTCCTGCCAATGTATTCCCCAAACGCTACGGCCCACCACCCAAGAAATGTTTTCATTTGGGGAGAATTTCATCCTAGATTTGAGGTGTTTCCTCCACCACAGGCAGGCACCCCAGGGTTCTTTTCTCTCTCCATTGGTGTGGAATTTGCACGTCTCTGCCCACTGCCTCTCCCTTAACCCTTTCCTACCCTTTGCTATGCTACCCAGGAAACACAAAGGAATTGGATCAGCAACTGAACAAACTGGAGGGGTTTGGGGGACTGATTCAACAGGATGGAAGTTGTAGTTCACCCTGCATCAAGGCACAGCATTGTGGCCCCCTTCGATAATGGTCCTGGGCCACATTTGGCACGCAGAACCCCCATAACCATGTTTGGGGAGAACATTTATAGGAGTTGATTTATAGGAGTTGTAGTTTGATTTATAGGAGTTGTAGTTCACCTCCATACAGAGAATACTGTGAACTCAACCAACGATGGATCTGGATCAACCTTGGCACACAGACCCAATATGGCCAACTGTGAATACTTGGCTGAGTTTGGAGGTGACTGCCATGGGAATCTGGGAGTTCTAGTTCACCCTTATTCAGAGAGCACTGAACCCAGCCAACGATGGATCCGGACCAAACTTGGCACACAGACCCAACATGGCCAACTTTGAATAATGGTAGCGTTTGGGAAGGCTTGGCCCACGCTTCTGAGAATTGTAGTTCACCCACATCCTTATGCATTTTCTAATGGGAGCATTCCTTAAAAAACAAAAGGAAAGACTGTCTTTTTCTGATAAATGGTATTAGACATTGGGTTGTTGTAGTTTTTTTGTGCTATATTGCCATGGTCTGGAGCAGTGGTTCTCAACCTTCCTAATGCCGTGACCCCTAAATACAGTTCCTCATGTTGTAGTGACCCCCAACCATAAAATTATTTCCGTTGCTACTTTAGAACTGTAATTATTCTACTGTTATGAATTGTAATGTAAATGTTTTTTCATTGTTAGAAATTGAACATAATTAAAGCATAGTGATTAATCAGGGAAACAATATGTTTCGGGGAGGTTAGACAATGGATGATGGGATCTACAGTACCTCTGACTTCCACAGACCTGGGTCACCCAGCTCGAGGGGCAGGCCCTGGGCCCTGTGGGGAGCCATTTTGAGGAGGGGGGCAGGGCCAAAGGAGGTGGCCTCGCGACCCCTCCAAAATGGCCAAGCGACCCCCCTGGTGGTCGCGACCCCCAGGTTGAGAGGCATTCTCTCCTGACGTTTCGCCTGCATCTATGGCAAGCATCCTCAGAGGTAGTGAGGTCTGTTGGAATTAGGAAAAAGGGGTTTATATATCTGTTCCAACAGACCTCACTACCTCTGAGGCTGCTTGCCATAGATGCAGGCGAAACGTCAGGAGAGAATGCCTCTAGACCATGGCCATATAGCCCGAAAAAACTACAACAACCCAGTGATTCCGGCCATGAAAGCCTTCGACAGGTATAAAACATTACCAAACTTCAAAAACAAACAAACAAACAAAAAACAAACAATGCCTTTCTCAAAGAACATAGGCACCACCAGGTCCCCAGGTTAGTAATAATCATAATCAAAATAATAATAATCATAAATAGGGAATATGTATCCCTTTTCCATCCTGTTGGGGGAGCATTATTATTATTATCATTAATAATAATAATAATGCCCCCCAACAGAATGGGAAAGGGATGGATTGTCCCTGATGATGATGATGATGATGATGATAATTATAATAATAATAATTATTATTATTATTATTTTACTGACATAAAAACACAGTATGTCACAGCAAATAAGATCTATATGCTGGATTTCATATCACAAAATCACAAGTCGAACACTTGTTGTTGTTGTTATTCTCCATAATAATAATGCCCCCCCCCCCCCCCCCCCCCCGAATTGTGCATGTTTGGGTCCCTGTAATTGGAGTCTTTGGGATCCTTTCTGACACTAGATCCTTTCTACAGAAGTTCAGCTGCAGGCTTTTGTTGCCCTCGAGCGCCCCCTGGTGCCGAAGCAAGCATTTTTCAAAGTCCCCACTTAACCAGGTACCAATAAACATAATCATCAACATAGAAGATGGCTTTGAAAGGCAGCAGATCACAGGCGCTGTCTTCATAGACCTGTCCGCAGCTTATGATACTGTGAACCACCGCCTCCTCCTGAGAAAAATGTATAATATCACAAAGGACTACCACCCCACCCGCCTCATAGGAAACCTGCTACAAAACAGGAGCTTTTTTGTTGAGTTCCAGGGCCAGAGAAGCAGATGGCGGAAACAGAAGAACGCCCTGCCTCAGGGAAGCATGCTTGCCCCATCCATGTTCAACATCTACATAAATGACCAGCCACTGCCAGAAGGGACAGAGAGCTTCATCTATGCTGATGATCATGCCATTACTGCTCAAGCAGGGAGCTTTGAGATGGTTGAACAGAAGCTCTCCGAAGCTCTAGGTGCCCTTACTGCCTATTACAGGGGAAACCAGCTGATCCCTAATCCATCTAAAACACAGACATGTGATTTTCATCTCAAGAACATACAAGCATCCCGAGCTCTGAGGATGACCTGGGAAGGAATCCCACTGGAGCATTGCAGCACACCCAAATACCTGGGAGTCACTCTGGATCGTGCTCTGACCTACAAGAAGCACTGCCTGAATATCAAGCAAAAAGTGGGTGCTAGAAACAATATAATACAAAAACTTACTGGCACAACCTGGGGATCACAACCAGACACAGTGAAGACATCTGCCCTTGCACTATCCTACTCTGCTGCTGAGTATGCATGCCCAGTGTGGAACACATCTCATCACGCTAAAACAGTGGATGTGGCTCTTAATGAGACATGCCACATTATCACAGGGTGTCTGTGCCCTACACCACTGGAGAAATTACACTGACTAGCCGGTATTGCACCACCTGACATCCGCCGGGAAGTAGCAGCCAATAGTGAAAGGACCAAGGCAGTGACATCTCCAGCTCATCCCCTGTTTGGGTATCAGCCAGCACGTCGATGACTTAAATCAAGAAATAGTTTTCTAAGATCTACAGAGACACTCACTGGAAGACCTTAGCAAGCGAGAGTCCAAAAGTGGCAGGCTCAAATCCAGAGCCTCAATCAATGGCTGATACCCAATGAGAGACTCCCCCCTAGGCACACAGAAAACTGGGCGACTTGGAAGGCGCTGAACAGACTGCGCTCTGGCACCACGAGATGCAGAGCCAACCTCAAGAAATGGGGCTACAAAGTGGAATCCACGACATGCGAGTGTGGAGAAGAGCAAACCACTGACTACCTGCTGCAATGCAACCTGAGCCCTGCCACATGCACAATGGAGGACCTCCTTGCGGCAACACCAGAAGCACTCCAAGTGGCCAGATACTGGTCAAAGGACATTTAATCAACTACCAAGCTTGTAGACTCTGTGTATTTTGTATGTTTGTTTGTTTGTTCTGTCAAAAATGTAATACAACTGTTCGGTTGCCTGACACAATAAATAAATAAATCATCCAATAATAATAATAATAATAATAATAATAATAATAATACACTGGGTGCAGTGCCTAAAGACCTCGGCCTGCACTTAAACACAATTGGCACTGACAAAATTTCCATCTGCCAGCTGCAGAAGGCCATCTTACTGGGATCTGCACGCATTATTTGCCAATACATCACACAGTCCTAGACACTTGGGAAGTGTCCGACGTGTGATCCAATTCAACAGCCTGCAGAGTGTCTGCTGTGGACTCATCTTCTTGGGTTTCAGATAATAATAATAATAATAATAATAATAATAATAATAATAATAATCTTACATGATATGACAATTTAAAGATTTAAAGAGGCGACAGCAGGATTGAAGAGAAACAACTAGAAAAGCTGACACGATATGAGGATTTAAAGATTGAACTGCAAAGACTCTGGCACAAGCCAGTCAAGGTGGTCCCAGTCGTGATCTGCACACTGGGTGCAGGGCCTCAAGACCTTGGCCTGCACTTAAACACAATCGGCACTGACCAAATTACCATCTGTCAGCTGCAAAAGGCCACTCTACTTGGATATGCAAGCATTATTCGCCGATACATCGCATAGTCCTAAACACTTGGGAAGTGGCCGACGTGTGATCCAATACAACAACCAGCAGAGTGATCTTGTTTGCTGTGGACTCATCTTGTTGTGTTTCTAATAATAATAATAATAATAATAATAATAATAATAATAATAATAATAATGGAGGCTGGACAGGAAGGCTTTGATTCTTTGGAAGCTTTTAAACAGAGGCTGGATGGCCATCTGTCGGGGGTGCTTTGAATGCAATATTCCTGCTTCTTGGCAGAATGGGGTTGGACTGGATGGCCCATGAGGTCTCTTCCAACTCTTTGATTCTATGATTCTATGATTGTGTTTTTCCTGCCTGGCTGAAGTGGGGAGGTGGACTAGATGCCCTTTGGGGGCCCCTTCCAATAGAGTCAGGCTTCTGAACTGAGACCTAAAGGATAGATCTAGACGATCTGGAGCCGTTTCCTCTCCCGATTAATCTTTCCCCAGCTTCAAAATATTGTTCCCTTCTCACTCTCTTTACCCAAAACAGCCTTCGCGGCCTGTGTGTTTTCCAGCAACGGCTTAAAATACACACATGTAAACATATTAAAAGAGAAAAACCCACGCGCCGTGCCTTTGGGCCCCGAACCCGACTGTGTTTGCTGACCGCCTTATCGCTTCGACCCTGACCGTTTGCACGAATTGGCACCGTGCGGCCTATTTATTGTTTTGCACAGGTCGCCTAAGGTTGCTGCTGAAGGGGTCACACTTCAAAGCTCAGCAACCCCCTGAAGACAGTTATCAATTATTATTACATATTATTATTATTATTATTATTGATATTATGTTTATTTATACCCCACTTGTTCTCTCCACCAGGAGACTCAAAGCGGCTATGTGTCTATTCTTAGTATTTGACAGGAGCAGAATTCAAAACAATCTTAACAGATTAGAGAGATGGGTCAAAACTAGCAAAATGAAGTTCAACAGTGACAAATGCAAGATACTCCACTTAGGCAGGAAAAACAAAATTCAAAGATACAGAATTATTATTATTATTATTATTATTATTATTATTAACTTTATTTATACCCCGCTAACATCTCCCGAAGGACTCGGTGCGGCTTACAAGAGGCCAAGGCCCAACACATCAATAAAACAACAGCATAACAAATACAACAATAAATAAACTCATAAAGCAAAAAACATTAAAACAATAGCAATAAACATTAGACAATAACACCACGACACATTTAAAACTGAGGCCGGGCCAAATACATGACAGGTGAAATGGATAGGTTTTTGGAGATAGGTGGGGTGTGCAGAT
Organism: Anolis sagrei; assembly: GCF_037176765.1. Taxonomy (NCBI): domain Eukaryota; kingdom Metazoa; phylum Chordata; class Lepidosauria; order Squamata; family Anolidae; genus Anolis; species Anolis sagrei. The sequence goes on along the minus strand of NC_090034.1, from coordinate 58,847,565 downwards.
AATCTTAAATCTCTAATAAAGTGCATTTAGGACATGATGCTAGGAGTTTTCTATTCTGGGAAGGCACACTGGAACAGCCACGTCTTCAAGCTCTTCCTAAAGACAGCCAACGTTGGGGCTTATCTGATGTCCTTGGGGAGAGAGTTCCAGAGTCGGGGGGCCACCACAGAGAAGGCCCTGTCCCTCGTCCCCACCAATCGCGCTTGCTACGCAGGTGGGATCGTGAGCAGGGCCTCTCCAGATGATCTGAGAGATCGTGTGAGTTCGTATACAGAGATGCGGTCACGCAGATAGGCGGGTCCCAAACCGTTTAGGGAGGACAATGCCTGGCTTGATAGAAGTATGTGTGAAAAAGATCTTGGGGTCTTCGTGGACAACAAGTTAAACATGAATCAACAATGAGCTTCCGAGCACAATTCAAAGTGCTGGTGTTAACCTATAAAGCCCTAAACTACTCTGGCCCTGTTTACCTCTCCAAACGTATTCTCCCCTATGAACCATCAAGATTATTAAGATCGTCTGGAGAGGCCCTCCTCTAGGTCCCACTGGCCTCACAAGCGCGTCTGGTGGGGTCAAGGGACAGGGCCTTCTCGGTGGTGGCCCCTCGACTCTGGAACTCTCTCCCACTGGAGATCAGAACCACCCCGTCTATCCTGACATTTAGGAAACAGGTGAAGACTTGGTTATGGAGACAGGCATTCGACGAGTGAGCCAACACCCTGAGATATGGATGGAGGATGATGAGCAACGACTTTAGTGTGACGACTGACCATTACAGTTATTGATTGTAATTGCTGTTTTAATGTTTTACTGTAATATGTATTATGATGTTTTATTGATTGTATGTGATATTATGGTTGGAAACCGGTCTGAGTCCCTCAAGAGAGGTGAGAAGGTCGGCATACAAAACTTTTAAATAAATAAAATAAAATAAAACAATGTGATGCGGCGGCAAACAAAGCCAATGGGATTTTGGCCTGCATCAATAGGAGGATAGTGTCTAGGTTCAGGGAAGTCATGCTACCCCTCTATTCTGCCTTGGTTAGACCACACCTGGAATATTGTGTCCAATTCTGGGCACCACAATTCAAGAGAGATATTGACAAGCTGGAATGTGTCCAGAGGAGGGCGACGAAAATGATCAAGGGTCTGGAGAACAAGCCCTATGAGGAGCGGCTTAAAGAGCTGAGCATGTTTAGCCTGAAGAAGAGAAAGCTGAGAGGAGGTATGATAGCCATGTATAAGTATGTGAGAGGAAGCCACAGGGAGGAGGGAGCAAGCTTGTTTTCTGCTTCCTTGGAGACTAGGATGCAGAACAATGGCTTCAAACGACAAGAAAGGAGATTCCATCTGAACATGAGGATGAACTTCCTGTGAGAGCCGTTCAGCAGTGGAACTCTCTGCCCTGGAGTGTGGTGGAGGCTCCTTCTTTGGAAGCTTTTAAACAGAGGCTGGATGGCCATCTGTCAGGGGTGATTTGAATGCAATTTTCCTGCTTCTTGGCAGGGGGTTGGCCTGGATGGCCCATGAGGTCTCTTCCAACTCTTTGATTCTATGATTCTATGAAATGCAAGATACTCCACTTTGGCAGGAAAAATGAAATGCAAAGATACAGAATGGGGGACGCGTGGTTCAAGAGCAGTACGTGTGAAAAAGATCTTGGAGTCCTCGTGGACAACAAGTTAAACACGAGCCAACAATGTGATGTGGCGGCAAAAAAAGCCAATGGGATTTTGGCCTGCATCAATAGGAGCATAGTGTCTAGATCCAGGGAAGTCATGCTATCCCTCTATTCAGCCTTGGTTAGACCACACTTGGAATATTGTGTCCAATTCTGGGCACCACAATCGAAGAGAGATATTGACAAGCTGGAATGTGTCCAGAGGAGAGCGACTCAAATGATCAAGGGTCTGGAGAACAAGCCCCATGAAGAGCGGCTTAAAGAGCTGGGCATGTTTAGCCTGAAGAAGAGAAGGCTGAGAGGAGATATGATGGCCATGTATAAATATGTGAGAGGAAGGAAAGAAGTCATAGGGAGGAGGGCGCAAGCTTGTTTTCTGCTGCCCTGGAGACTAGGATGCACAACTACAAGAAAGGAGATTCCACCTGAACATGAGGAAGAACTTCCTGTCTGTGAGAGCTGTTCAGCAGTGGAACTCTCTGCCCTGAAGTGTGGTGGAGGCTCCTTCTTTGGGGGCTTTTAAACAGAGGCTGGATGGCCATCTGTCAGGGGTGCTTTGAATGCAATTTTCCTGCTTCTTGGCAGGGAGTTGGACTGGATGGCCCATGAGGTCTCTTCCAACTCTATGATTCTATAAATATATTCTTAGCATTAGAATGTAGAGGGCATCTAGTCCACCCGCATTCCAGCCAGGCCTTCTTCACTGCTGCATGACATTCTTGTCTGAAGTTCAGCTGGATGCACTTTGAAGAGGCCCTCCAAAGAAGAGACAGTCAGCTCCTCCCGGTGCATTGGAATGCCATTCGGCCTCGCTCCTCTTTCCAAGGGAATTTCTCGCTCTGCTCTTGGCTGGAAACCGGCCCTGTCCAGCTGAGTCCAAAGCTGAGCGGCCTGAGCAAACAAAACCCGTTTGTTTCCAGCCGGAAAACCCACATCACATTTTGCAAAGCGGCCCTTGGACTCCCTCGTGATTCGGGGAAGGCTTGTGGCCTTCCTAGAAAGCTCCCTCCCTCCTTCCTTCCTTTCCAGACGTTTGTTGCTTTTACAAATAACAAGAGATGGATGGTGTTTTTCTCCTTCCGAGTGCATCAACACCTCCGGAATCGTCGGCTTTTTACTGGGAAAGAGCGTGCGAGGAAACATGTTGTGTTGAACCTGTGAAAAATAAAAACAATACCGTCTAGGTGACCCTTGGAGGTCCTTTTTGCCCTTCATTACAATCCCAGCCTGGTCAATTTAGATGACCCTTGGAGGTCCCTTTTGCCCTTCATTGCAATCCCAGCCTGGTTAGTCTAGATGACCCTTGGAGGTCCCTTTTCCCCTTCATTACAATCCCAGCCTGGTCAGTTTAGATGACCCTTGGAAATCCCTTTTCCTCTTCATTGCAATCCCAGCCTGGTCAGTCTATATGACCCTTGGAGGTCTCTTTCCCCCTTCATTACAATCCCAGCCTAGTCAGTCTAGATAACCATTGGAAGTCTCTTTCCCCCTTCATTACTATCCCAGCTTGGTCAGTCTAGATGACCCTTGGGGATCCCTTTCCCCCTTCATTACAATCCCAGCCTGATCAGTCTAGATGACACTTGGAAGTCCCTTTCCCCCTTCATTACAATCCCAATGTGGTCAGTCTATGACCCTTGGAGGTCTCTTTCCCCCGTCATTGCAATCCCAGCCTGGTCAGTCTAGATGACCCTTGGAGGTTCCTTTTCTTCTTTACTACAATCCCAACCTGGTCAGTCTAGATGATCCTTGGAGGTCCCTTCCCCCTTCATTGCAATCCTAACCTGGTCAGTCCGGATGACCCTTGGAGGTCCCTTTTCTTCTTTATTACAATCCAAGTCTGGTCAGTCTAGATGACCCTTGGGGATCCCTTTTCCCCTTCATTGCAATCCCAGCCTGGTCAGTCTAGATGGCGCTTGGAGGTCCCCTTTCCCCTTCATTACAATCCCAGCCTGGTCAGTCTAGATGACCCTTTGAGGTCCCTTTTGCCCTTCATTACAATCCCAGCCTGGTCAGTCTAGATGACCCTTGGATGTCCCTTTTCCCCTTCATTACAATCCCAACCTAGTCAGTCTAGATGACCCTTGGAGGTCCCTTTTCCTCTTAATTACAATCCCAGCTTGATCAGTCTAGATGACCCTTGGAGGTCTCTTTCCCCCTTCATTACAATCCCAACGTGGTCAGTCTAGATGACCCTTGAGGTCCATTTTCCCCTTCATTATAATCCCAGCCTGGTCAGTCTAGATAACCATTGGAAGTCTCTTTCCCCCTTCATTACTATCCCAGCTTGGTCAGTCTAGATGACCCTTTTCCCCTTCATTACAATCCCATCGTGGTCTGTCCAGATGACCCTTGGAGGTTTCCTTCCGCATTCTAACACTAAGTGATCAGTTGTAGCAGTTGTTTTAGTAATAATATAGGCAGTCCTCTGATTATTATAATAAATAATAAAATAATATTTAATAAATATAAATATAAAAATAACACTATGTAACACGGTGATTTTTGTTTCTGGTGTTATAAATGTCATAATTTCCTTATTGGTTCTATCATAAGAACATGGAAATAGACTTATTCAAATGCATCTTTCAGGAGCATTTCAGTTGTGCGTGGTGGACTATATGCCCTTTGGAGACCCCTTCTATAGTGTTACTATAGAAGTAACACTGTTACTATAGTGTAACTCAGAGTTGCTATAGTATAACACAGAGGCACGATGGACATCTTTCAGGAGTGGTGTCTTTCTTGTCTATGAAAAAGGGAGTTGGACTGGATGACCTCTGGAGACCCCTTCTAATTTTAGCCAAATGCAATCTTAAAGAGTAGTCAGGAGGGCCCGTTTTTCCTCATTCTCCAAAAATCTATCCAGACATTCAACGTGAAACGAGCTCTTGCCAGAAATGTCTGGTTCCCCAAAAAGGAATGCAGCAGAAGGGGATCCAAAGCATTTCAGCAATGCATTCCAACGGCCACGCAATCCTAGGCACGCTCTCCTATTGTCCCCAATCACCTTTGCTGCAAATTAATTATTAATGCTTCCTAAGAAAGGGGTGACCTCTGGACCATATTTGGGCCTTTGGAAGGTTTGACTACCCTTCATTCAGAGGCGGCCCTAGGTAATTTTCAATGGTAAGCAAACAGTATTTTGCCCCCCCCCCCCCCAACCAATCATTGATATATATTTTCTGTTCGTCGTGGGAGTTCTGTGTGCCATATTTGGTTCAATTCCATCATTGGTGGAGTTCAGAATGCTCTTTGATTGTAGGTGAACTATACATCCCAGTAACTACTTGCCGCATTTGCTCCCTTGCCTGGCCCTTTTCCGATCCCCCGGCGCTCCACCCGCCTCCTCTCCTCTCCCCAATCTGCGGGTGAGCCAAGGGGCAGAGCCGCCACACCTGGCCCACTTCGGGTCCAGAGGCGTGTCTGAAGACCCCGGCGTGTGCACCAAAAGTCACCTCTTCTACTGACTTTCTCCTCAGCCATTGGGACCGAGAGAGAGAGAGAGAGAGAGGTGGAGATGCCCACCTTTCCTGAAGGTAGGCGCAAAAACAAAGGAGGGAGCGGAGGTGGGAGATACCTCCAGCCGGAGGGGCTCTCTCTCTCTCTCTCTCTCTCTCGGTCCCAATGGCTGAAGAGAAAGTCAGGAGAAGAGGCAACTTTTGGTGCGCACCAGGCATGTAGCCAGGGAGGGGGCTTGAGGGGCTTCAGCCCCCCCCCCCGAAATTTTCATGGTGGCTCGCGAAAAGGCCTTACTGGTGCATTATTTAAACTGTTATGTTTATTCATATCATGATATGATCACCATACTCAATATATCCCATATGCATAGGGGTATTGGGGTAATGATACAAAAGGTTTGCTAGGGTAGACCCTCTTTCACTCAGACTCAGCCCCCCCCGAAACTCAGCCCCCCCGAACCCCCCCTGAAATAAATTCACCCCCCCCCCCCGAAACAAAATCCTGGCAACGGGCCTGATGCGCACAATGGGGTCTTTAGACACGCCTCCGGACCCAAAGTGGGCCAGGCGCGGCGGCTCTGCCCCTTGGCCCACCCGCGGATTGGGGAGAGGAGAGGAGGCGGGGGGAGCGCCAGGGGATCGGGAAAGGGTTAGGGTTAGGGTTAGGGTTAGGGTCAGTCATGGGGAAGGGATCGAACGCAGAGAACGATTGAGCGCCGGCTCTGCTCGCGCACCCGGTGGCCGGGTGGAGCAGGAACGAGAGGGGCTAGGCGAGACTCAAGGGCCCGGCCCCTTTGGGAAGAGGATCGCCCGGCAGCGAGGCAAGAAAGCCGAGGCTCCCCCCCCCCCCCCGGACTGCTAGGGCTGTTGTGAGCTGAGGGGGCGCTCCTCAAGTGGAAGTCGAGGGGCATTTACAGACCCGCCTCTGCGCCCTTGGCAAAAAAAAGTGTTCTGCGACCGCTTACTTCGCGTAATGGATGAGCCGCCCCTGCCTGCATTTATTTCTCCTGTAATGCTGTTTGTTATGTGATAATATCAATAATATCTTATGAAAACTTACTAGCAACACATGGGGTGCAGACCCAAAATTAATAAGAACATCAGGCCTGGCCTTGTCTTACTCAACTGCCGAGTATGCCTGTCCTGTTTGGCATAAGTCTGCCCATGCAGAACAGGTGAACGTAGCATTGAACGAAACATGCAGAATAATCACAGGATGTCTTAAACCTACACCTGTTGATAAACAGTGGTTCTCAACCTTGCTAATGCCGTGACCCCTTAATGCAGTTCCATATGTTGTGGTGACCCCCAACCATAATATTGTTTTCGTTGCTACTTGATACCTGTCATTTTACTACTGTTATAAATCATAATGTAAATATACGATATGCAGGATGTATTTTCATTCACTGGACTAAATTGAGCACAAATACCCAATATGCCCAAATGTGAATGCTAGTGGGGTTGGGGGAGGGAGAGGATTGATTTTGTAATTTGGGAGTTGTAGTTGCTGGGATTTATAGTTCACCTATAATCAAAAAGCATTCTGAACTCCACCAGCGATGGATGGACTCTGGAGCACTGTGGACTCAAACAATGATGGATCTCCAGGAAGGACCGGAGCCACAGTAAAACTGTGCTCCCGAGTCCCATCCCAGCAAGTCTCCTCAGGAGGATACCATGAATGGGCAACTTGGAAGTCCCTGAATAGCAGATCAAAAGACAACATGAGAATTGGCACTACCTAAAAATATCCCACACCTTGTGTGACTCCGGAGCAGAACAGACAACTCCTCATCTGCATGCTTGCCCACTATGCCCTGCCTCATGTACAGAGGAAGAATTGTTGGAGGCTATAGACAATGCCGTTGCTGTTGCCCATTTTTGGTCAAAAGATATTTAGCCGTGATGATAACGATGATGATAATGATCTCTTTGTACGGCTGGTCCGGAGGCCCCCCTTGGCCTGCGTATTGAGATTTGTAGGACGTCTGGCAGTAATAATGGCTGTCACCTTTCAGGGCGGCGAAGAAGGAAAAGCACTCTGTGCATGCTCAGGCACCCTTTGTCCTTGCAACAATCCCCAGGTATATGCTCAGACACCCTTTGCACTTTCACCAAGGTCCAGCCCATAGCACTTTGTATACCATCAGACACCCTTTACTTTTGCAATAGCACGAAGCGGCTGTAGCACTCTGTGCATGCTTAGACGCCTTGTTGGGAGGGCAAAGCGTGCCTCAGCACGCACAGAAGACCCAGACCATAGCACTAAGAGGCTGTAGCCACAAGGGCCCTGAGCATAAATGAGGGCGAGCCCGCCCGAGGCCCCTGCTTTCCAGCTGATCTGACCAGCTGCAGGGAGTTCCACAGTTCCTGGATGCCCGTTGGGCCAACTTCAATTGAATGTGCCCCAGCAGCAGCCTCAACCAGGGATTCTTCCGCTCAAGAGCTCTCTCCATTTTGCTTTCTTCCCCGGCCCAACATTGTAACAAACCCCTAAAGGTAAAGGTTGTCCCCTGACATTAAGTCCAGTCATGTCTGACTCTGGGGTGTGGTGCTCATCTCCATTGCTAAGCCGAAGAGCCAGCGTTGTCCGTAGACACCTCCAAGGTCATGTGGCCGGCATGACTGCATGGAGCGCCGTTACCTTCCCGCCGGAGCGGTACCTATTGATCTACTCACATTTGCATGTTTTAGAACTGCTGGGTTGGCAGAAGCTAGGGCTGACAGCGGAAGCTCACGCCGCTCCCCGGAATCGAACCTGCGACATTTCGATCAACAAGCTCAGCAGCTCAGTGCTTTAACCCACTGCGCCACCGGGGGCTCCAACAAACCCCTAATAACGACTAATTGAATTGTAACCTTTGCCTCTCCATAGTGATACATTGTGTCTATTCACTGACTCCAGGCTTATAATGCATGAACCTATCCTTTTCTGAGCCGCAGGCAACTGCCGGCTCGACCGGGATGCCTTCCTGGTGTCCCGGGGAGGCTGAAACTGCGTTTCTTTAAACTGCGGATACTGAAACCCCTCGGGTCCCCGTATCCACGAGTTAACCAAACGACTCCATTCTGATGCCATATTTTTCCTAGCTTAATTCTACCACTAACTGCTATCTCGCTTTTTGCATTTCGGACGTCTACACTCCGAGAATAACCCTTTTGTTTTTAAGAATATATTTTAATAAGAAACAGATTGTCAAACTGGACTTCCTGCTGCTGCGCTGCTCCCACCGTCACTTCTTCACCCTCCAGGAGCCTCAGGATCCGGGGAACTTGATGTGGTCACCCAATGGGACCCTCGGGAAGTCTGCTTGCCATCTTCGCTCCAGACCCTGGAGGGAATTATAGTTCTCCACAGACAAAGGGCAAGCTTCGGCCCCCATGTGTTGGCTCAGTGGACTTACCAAACCACCTTTTATGATTTATGGACTTTTTGGCCCCTCATCAAGGACTCATTTTCTTATATCATTATTGACTTTCCCTTTATGGACTCTCATATTACATATTGGACCTTCATGATGAACTATGGACATATGCTGAGCCATGATCAAGGCTCTCGTCAATTTCTCTGTGGATAAGTGGGAATGTTTTCTATAATATGATTTTCTATATTCTTCCTTATGTATGTGACCCTTACCTGACCCTTGTGCCCTATGCCCCTATATATAAAATGTATAAAAATATATAGGAAGCCACTCTCAGTGAGCATGGAAAGGAGGTAATCCCCTGATTGAAAGGAAACCCAGATAAAGACATTCTTGCATAGACAATACAAAGGGTGCCCATCCTGAGTCTTGGAGTCTGGCCGCTCAGGGGAATAATTGATCATATCTTGCTGGGACAAAGGGCCTTCGGAAAGCCACAATTTACCCTGCTCTGTTTACTCATTCAACCTCCTCTCGACCGAAACTACAGCCAAGATTGCCCAATTGTTTCCATATCCCGGCTCAAAGAAAATCCAGATTCTGGCCAGCTCGCCAGACATCAACGTTGATTGCCACCCCTCAAGACAATAAGCTGGCCAGCTAGAAGGCTCCTGAGGACTCGCCGGCCATTTCGACACCACATATTTCCATAATCCACTCAAAAATTCATTGTTTCCCTCTCGTCCCGCCTCACTCTCTCCTGATTGGCCAGGAAGCTGAGGCGGCAGAAAATCGTCTATTGGCTAAGGCGCTCAGGAGGTGGCCAAGCCTCCTCCCAGCTGTAGAGCGCCAGCCAATCATCGCTGAGCTGGCAGAGGGGCGGGGAGCGGGAAATTCAAATATGACAGCTCTGTTTTATGTATAAAAAGGCTTTATTTTGTGTACACTGTATGCTTGCTTGACAAATTATCGCACCTTTGCATCCTTTCCAGCTGGATCGCAATAAAATCAACTCGGTGGCGCTTCCTTCAACTTTGGTGAGATTTATTTGGGAACTTTGTGGGTCTGTAGGATCTCTCCCTCCTGGGCGAGACCCTCCTAAATCTGTGCTTGACTTCATGTATAGAGTGCCACGGCTTCTTAGTGCTGCTGCCTGGGCCTTTATTGAAAGGGCAAAGGGTGTCTGAGCATGTGCAGAGTGCAGCTGCCTCTTAATGCTATGGGCTTGGTACGCTTTGCCCTTGCAATAATAAAGGGCCAGGCAGATGTACTAAGAGGCATCGCCCCCCCCCCCCCGATGTGCAATGGAAAGTTGCTGCTAAAAATGAGAGAAATAAGGTTGAACACTGTGAAAGCCACCCCCTACATGGCTACCAGCCTCTTCCCAGTAGACTCAAATCAAGGTAGAGCTTTATGAGAACTACCACTCCTCTTGGTGTCCCCCCAGCAACAGCAAGGGTATCCCTCTGGGCAGCTCAACCAGGAAATCCTAACTGGATCCCCGCACGAGGGTCTTCCTCCAGGGGCAAACCAAGAATGGGCAACTTGGAAGTCCCTGAACAGACTCAGAAGCGGAGTGGGCAAATCAAAAGACAACCTGGCAAAATGGCACTACCTAAAAGAATCCCACGCCTTATGTGACTGTGGAGCAGAACAGACAAATCCGCATCTGTATGCTTGTCCACTATGCCCTGCCTCATGTACAGAGGAAGAATTGTTGGAGGCTACAGACAATGCCGTTGCTGTTGCCCGTTTTTGGTCAAAAGATATTTAGCCACCTGCGCGCCTTCTATTTTTATCGATTTTATACTAATTTATGCAATGCTTTTGATACAAAATAAATAAATAAATAATATTATCATATTTTTTATTATTTTATATTATTATTATTATTATTATTATTATTATTATTATTATTATTATTGTTATTTCATGATGTACCCTGCCTTGAGGACTCCACTATGTTCCAATTATTATTATATTATTATTATTGCTATTGTGATTATTTTTGCTATTTATATTTTTATTATCTTATGTTATTATATTTACTATAACTTTATATTATAGTATAATTACTATCATTATTTTAAATTATTGTTGTTATTATTATTATTATTATTATTATTATTAATTGTACCCTGCCTTGAGAAAGGCAGGTCACCAAGACAATTCAGGATGAAAGGTTACCCTGAAAAAGGCTCTTGTTGGCTTATTCAAAGTTCGGACTAGAACTTGGAGCGGATGTCATGTCCCTTTCTCCTTATAAAGACCTTACCTGGCTTTTTCCACTTGTATGTTTCGGATGAAATGGTGGAAAAACTCTGGCGTCCATCCCCTGGCCGGACATTGGTCTGGAGGATCTTTGCCACGGCCACTGTGGGGTCATACCTGTTGGAGGTGAGAGAGAAGGGTCAAGAATACACATCCCCTTTGAGGGTCCTCCAAAGGTAATCTAAACCAACCCCAAGGCCAAGAACTGCAAACCCTATTAGAGGGGCCTCCAAAGATCATCTAGACCATGCCCAAAGCCAAGAACTACAAACTCTATTCAAGGGGTCTCCAAAGGTCATCTAAACCAACCCCAAGGCCAAGAACTACAAACCCTATTTGAGGGGCCTCCAAAGGTCATCTAGACCATGCCCAAAGCCAAGAACTATAAACTCTATTCAAGGGGCCTCCAAAGGTCATCTAGACCATGCCCATAGCCAAGAACTACAAACTCTATTCAAGGGGCCTCCAAAGGTCATCTAGACCATGCCCAAAGCCAAGAACTACAAACTCTATTCAAGGGGCCTCCAAAGGTCATCTAGACCATGCCCAAAGCCAAGAACTGCAAACTCTATTCAAGGGGCCTCCAAAGGTCATCTAGACCATGCCCAAAGCCAAGAACTGCAAACTCTATTCAAGGGGCCTCCAAAGGTCATCTAAACCAACCCCAAGGCCAAGAACTACAAACCCTATATGAGGGGTCTCCAAAGGTAATCTAGACCATGCCCAAAGCCAAGAACTACAAACTCTATTGAAGGGGCCTCCAAAGGTCATCTAGACCATGCCCAAAGCCAAGAACTACAAACTCTATTCAAGGGGCCTCCAAACGTAATCGAAACTAACTCCAAGGTCAAGAATACACATCTCATTCGAGGGGCCTCCAAAGGTCATCTAGACCAATCCCCAAGCTTGGTCTAGATGATCTTTAGGGAACCCCTGGACTTACCGCTGACCCCCGGGCGGCCATGGGGTGAAGGCCTGTTTCTGTTCGCTCTCCATTTCATGGCATCGGGGGTCACCAGAAGGAATGGAATCCATTATCTGCACAAAAAGGGAATAAAGAAAGTTGTCGTTATTATTATTATTATTATTATTGTAATAATAATAGTACATGACGACATTCCTAATAATAATAACAATAATAATAAATGATGATGACTTTCCTAATATATAGGAACCTAAACCTACTGAGCCAAAGCCAAACTGCTTTATGGTTCCTACAGGCCTCCATAGAAACCTATTGCTCAGTTGGAGCTTCTATAGCTTACAAGGAGCCCAGAATAAAAGGCTGCAATTTCACAAAGGACCATATACTGAGTTCTGGACGGTGGTTTTACAATGAAGCATTGGTGCAGTTCTTCAGGTGCACACCGGGGGCAGCAAAGGGTTATTAGGGCACTGTAAGTAGGGCCTGCAATAATGATGATGATGATGATGATGATGATGATGATGATGGTGGTGGTAGGATGCTCACCTCTTTGTATGTCTGGACTGGAAGCCCCCCTTGGCCTGTGTATTGGGATTTGTAGGACGTCTCGTAGTAATAACGGCCGTCACCTTTCAGGGCGGCGTCTTCCCCTGCCAGGGAAGGAGGAAAAGCACTCTGTGCATGCTCAGGCACCCTTTGTCCTTGCAACAAGCCCCAGGTATATGCTCAGACACCATTTGCACTTTCACCAGGGCCCAGTCCATAGCACATTGTATACCACCAGACACCCTTTGCTTTTGCAATAGCGCTAAGAGGCTGTAGCACTCTGTGCATGATCTGGCGTCTTGTTGAGAAGGCAAAGGGCGCCTCGGCATGCACAGAAGACCCAGACCATAGCACTAAGAGGCTGTAGCCACAAGGGCCCTGAGCATGTATAGAGTGCCACGGCTTCTTAGTGCTCTTGCCTGGGCCTTTATTGCAAGGGCAAAGGGTGTCTGAGCATGTGCAGAGTGCAGCTGCCTCTTAATACTATGGGATTGGTATCCTTTGCCGTGCAATAAAGGCCCAGGCAGATGCACTAAGAGGCCGTAGCACGCTGTACATGCTCAGACACCCTTTGCCTTTACAACAAGGCCTAGGAAGTAACACTATTAGTGCTATTGCCTGAGCCTTGTTAGGAGAGCAAAGGTAATCTATGGCAAGCATCCTCAGAGGTAGTGAGTTCCAACAGACCTCGCTACCTCTGAGGATGCTTGCCATAGATGCAGGCGAAACGTCAGGAGAAATGCCTCTAGAACATGGCCCTATAGCCCGAAAAAACCCACAAGAACCTATTGGTGCAGTTGTTCAGGTGGCCACCGGGGGCGGCAAAAGGTTACTTTATTTACTTAGGCGATCCCTCGTTGGCCAAGTAGGATAGTCTTCCATGATAATCTTGTGGAGCCCTATTCTTGACCCGCCTCTTCTTCCGCAGTGAGGGCATTGGTCTCCAGGTGGAAGGCGGTCCCGGTCGGGGTTGGCTTGACGCGCCTTCCTCTTGGCACGTTTCTCTCTTTCACCCTCCATTCGTGCCTCTTCAAATTCTGCAGCACTGCTGGTCACAGCTGACCTCCAGCTGGAGCGGTCAAGAGCCAGGGCTTCCCAGTTCTCAGTGTCTATGCCAGAGTTTTAAAGGTTGGCTTTGAGCCCGTCTTTAAATCTCTTTTCCTGTCCACCAACATTACATTTTCCGTTCTTGAGTTCGGAGTAGAGCAACTGCTTTGGGAGATGGTGGTCGGGCATCCGGACAACGTGGCCAGTCCAGTGGAGTTGATGGCGGAGGACCATCGCTTCAATGCTGGTGGTCTTTGCTTTTTCCAGCACGCTGACGTTTGTCCGCCTGTCTTCCCAAGAGATTTGCAGGATTTTCCGGAGGCAGCAGCGCTGATGGAATCGTTCCAGGAGTTGCATGTGACGTCTGTAGACAGTCCACTTCTCGCAGGCATAGAGCAGGGTTGGGAGGGAAATAGCTTTATAAACAAGCACCTTGGTATCCCTATGGATGGGATGGTCCTCAAACACTCTCTGCTGCATTCGGAAAGATGCTGCACTCGCAGAGCTCAGGCGGTGTTGTATTTCGGTGTCGATGTTGAATTTGGTGGAGAGGTGGCTGTCAAGGTAGCGGAAATGGTCAACCTTTTCTAATGCTACACCATTAAGCTGTATCTCTGGCATTGGAAAGGGATTGGCTGGTGTCTGCTGGAAGAGCACTTTGGTTTTCTCGATGTTCAATGACAGGCCGAGCTTCTCCTATGCTTCTGCGAAGGTGTTTAGAGTGGCTTGTAGGTCTTCTTCTGAATGCGCACAGACGACGTTGTCATCAGCATACCAGATGTTGTTGTAACCTTGCTTTTGGCTTTCAGTCTGCTGAGGTTAAACAGCTTGCCATCTGTCCGGTAGATGATTTCCACTCCGGTGGGAAGCTTCCCATCAACAAGGTGAAGTATCATAGCGATTTTTTTGGTCGTGTCAGGAGCAACTTGAGAAACTGCAAGTTGCTTCTGTTGTGAGAGAATTGGCCGTTTGCAAGGACGTTGCCCAGGGGACGCCCGGATGATCTGATGTTTTTATCATCCTTGTGGGAGGCTTCTCTCATGTCCCCGCATGAGGAGCTGGAGTTGATAGAGGGAGTTCATCTGCCTCTCCCCGGATTTGAACCTGCGACCTGTCGGTCTTCAGTCCTGCCAGCACAGGGGTTTAACCCACTGCGCCACCGGGGGCTCCATCATAGTGATGAAGATGGAGAATAAAGTGGGGGCAATAACACACTTTTGACACGAAATAAAAATGATGATGATGATTATTATTATTAGTTCATTATCGGTAGTTTATTTGTTATTGTTGTCTTATACCCTTGAATTGTATTTGTGTTTTTTATATGATTGTTACACTTTGCTATGTTTTATTTTAATCCTGTTTTTTGTTTTAATGGATTGTTTTACTTGGATATATCTTATCATTGACTTTCTAGTGTAATCAATATTCAAAATGATTTAGGAAATCATTTTTAATCCGTTCATATTCTGTGAATATCAGAAATGAAATGGGAGTTATTTTTCTGTATTTTTAGGCTAAATATTCGCTTTCCTGGGGGTTTGAGCCGCTTTGCACTCCGCTTGTTTGTCCCCTCCTACCCGCCGTCGCGCCTCTCCCCTGGCCCCGCCCCTCCCACGCGCACGCCCCTTCCCTGACCCCGCCCCTTCTCTTTCCCGGGGGACGCTGATTGGACAAGGGGGACACGCCCAACCCGGAAGCGTTGCTATGGCGGCGGCGGGACCCTTGAGCGGCCTAGTCGCCCTGCTGGAGACCTACCGAGGCAGGGACCGTGTGGTGAGAAGGCCGTGTATTATGATGTTTATGATGATGATTATTGTTATTATATATTCGTATATTATATTATAATATTCATTATATATATAGTTATTATATATTAATTATTATATTATATATACATTATATATTAATATATTATATATTTATTTATTTACTTCAAAGTTTTGTATATCGACCTTCTCACCTCTTTTGAGGGACTCAGACCGGTTTCCAACCATAAAAACACATACAATCGGTAAAACATCATAGTTCATATTACAATAACACATTAAAACAACAAATATATTCAAAACTACAGTGGTCGGTCGTCATACTAAAATCAATTATACATCATCTTCCATCCATATATCGGTGTTGGCTCACTCGTCGAATGCCTGTCTCCATAACCACGTCTTCACCTGTTTCCTAAAAGTCAGGATAGAAGGGGCGGTTCTGATCTCCGGCGGGAGAGAGTTCCAGAGTCGAGGGGCCACCACCGAGAAGGCCCTGTCCCTCGTCCCTACCATATGCGCTTGTGAGGCTGGTGGGACCGAGAGCAGGGCCTCTCCAGACAATCTTAATAATCTTGATGGTTCATAGGGGAGAATACGTTTGGAGAGGTAAACAGGGCTGGAGTCGTTTAGGACTTTATAGGTTAACACCAGCACTTTGAATTGTGCTCGGAAGTGGAGCTGGTGTAACAGCGGAGTGGTGTGCTCCTTGTACCCAGCACCCGTTAGTAGTCTGGCTGCCGAGCGTTGGACTAACTGCAGCTTCCGGACAGTCTTCAGAGGCAACCCCACGTAGAGAGCGTTGCAGTAATCTAAACAGGATGTAACCAAAGCGTGGACCACCGTGGCCAAGTCAGACTTCCCAAGGTACGGGCGCAGCTGGCGCACAAGTTTTAGTTGTGCAAAAGCTCCCCTGACCACCGCCGAGACCTGGGGCTCCAAGCTCAGCGATGAGTCTAGGAGAACTCCCAGACTGCGAACCTGTGCCTTTAGGGGGAGTGTGACCCCGTCCAGCACAGGCTGTAACCCTATGCCCTGTTTGGCCTTACGACTGACCAGGAGTACCTCTGTCTTGTCTGAATTATATATATAATTATTATATACTCGTTAGTATATTATATTATTAAATATTTATTTTATTGTTATATATTCACATATTATAATATTCATTATATATAATTATATATTCATTAGTAATATTATATTACCATATTTATTTTATTATATAAATTCATATATTATATTATATTATTAATTATATATAATTATTATATATTACTAGTATATCCCATTATATTTATTGTATTATATATATTTATTTTACTATTATATAGTTGCATGTTATATTACAATATTCAATATGATATAATATAGTAAATATTATATATATATTTATTTTACTATTATATATATTTGTATTATATATATTTATTTTACTATTATATAGTTGCATATTATATTATAATATTCAATATGATATAATATAGTAAATATTATATATATTTATTTTACTATTATACATATTTGTATTATATATATTTATTTTACTATTATATAGTTGCATATTATATCATAATATTCATTATAATATAATATAGTAAATATAATATAGTATATTATATATTCTATTATATATTTACTAGAATATTATATTTATTATTATTATTATTATTTTGTCGTGTCAGGAGTGACTTGAGAAACTGCAAGTCGCTTCTGGTAATAATAATAATAATAATAATAATAATAATAATAATAATAAACCTTTATTTATACCCCACTAACATCTCCCGAAGGACTCGGTGAGGCCCAACACATCAATAAAACAACAGCATAACAAATACAACAATAAATAAACTCATCAAACAGCAATAAACATTAAAACAATAGCAATAAACATTAGACAATAACACCATGACACATTTAAAACTAAGGCCGGGCCAATTCTCTGGTGTGAGAGAATTGGCCGCCTGCAAGGACGTTGCCCAGGGGACGCCTGGATGATTTGATGTTTTTATTATCCTTGTGGGAGGCTTCTCTCATGTCCCCGCATGAGGAGCTGGAGCTGGTAGAGGGAGCTCATCCGCCTCTCCCCGGATTCGAACCTGTGACCTGTCGATCTTCAGTCTTACCGGCACAGGGGTTTAACCCACTGCACCACCAGGGGCTCTATATTATATTCATTGTATTATATATATTATATAGTTGCATATTATATTATTTTTATTATAGATATTATATTTGTATATTATATCATTATATATTCGTATATTATATTATGATATTATATAGTATTACTATATATTTGTATATTATGTTATTTATTATATTTGTTATATATATATTATATTAGTATACTGTTATTTATTATATTATTTATATTTTATTATATATTAATATACAATAAAATATAATACGTATAATAAGTAATATAATATACTAATATGTAATATAATAAATATTATAATATATTTATTACATTGTAGTATATTGTATTATTATTGTATTTATTTTTATTATATTATTATATAGTGGTATATTGTTTTATTTATTATATATTTATATTAGTATATTATATGACTTATTATAATATTTGTTATATTTTATTTTATTATTTATTTGTATATTCAATTATCTATTATTATTAATTATATTATTATATATTCATATATTATATTATTTATTTATTTACCCTATTTATATCCCGCTTTTCTCTACTCCGAAGGGGACTCAAGGTGGCTTACATATGGCAATTATTCAATGCCGTAAAACACATATAAAACATTTAACCTTAAAAATAAATTCAATTTAAAATTAATACATGTTGAACATTACATATTAAAATCACGCCATTCAGAAATCGTAGTCCAAGGCCATTCTGTCGTCATTATACATATTCCAAGTTTATTATTGCACTGCGCGATTCTCCAAAAGCTTGACCCTCATATTTATTGCATTTAGTATATTTTATATTTTATTATTATATATTGAATATTCTGTTATATTTATTATATTTTATATTTTATTATATATTTGTGTGTTGTATTATTAAGTTTCTTATTATATTTTAGATATATTCAACTACAAGATGGATTGGACACTGTTTTAATGAGTATTTATTGAATTATGTTTTATTACAGCTGTTATGATTTCATTGATGTTAAAGTTTTGATATTGTAACTGTGTTTTGGTGGCATTGAATTTTGCCTTGCCTCAAGTCACCGGAAGGCTGAGAGGGGCGGTATACAAATACCGTAAATAAATAAATATTTTATTATTGTATATTAGCATGATGACCTGATATTTCTTGCTTTCTTTCTCTGAGGTTCGGGCCCTGTGCTATGCCTGCCAGTTGGGCGGCGGGACTTTGCTGTCTCGGGCGGACTCTGCCCTCGGCCGCAGCCTCTTGGCCCTTTCAGCCCAGCTCAGCCACTGCCGCACCGTCCTCAGGCTCTTCGATGACCTTTCCATGTGGGACTACAGCCGCCAGTATGGCTTGGGACTCCAGGTATTGGCCCCAGAGATCCTCCTAACAGCTCTGACCCAGTCCTTTCTCTCCCCTTCTGATAAGACGACTGCGGAGTTCACAATGCAGGCAGACCCCAAGTTACAAACCTGATCGGAGCTGTGGGTTTGTCCTCAAGTTGCATGTCAGAACAGGGACATATGTGTATATATATATTATACTAGCTGTCCCCTGCCACACGTTGCTGTGGCCCAGTCTGGTGATCTGGAAAATAAAGTAATGAGACAGTGTTGGTTTCTAATATATGTAATTTCTTTATGTTTGTGGGTAAACAGCAGTTCTTGCTGCTTCTTTTTCAATGTTGATATGGAGAGTGTCTGGTTTGCCTACTCTGGAACAGGCAACATATCATTGTCCTTCTTTAGGGGTCCCTTTCAAATCTATGATACTATATCTCTGTGTGTGTGGATCATATCTATCTATCTATATCTATGGCTGGATGGCTCTTTGTCAGGAGGGCTTTGATTACATTTTCTTGCCCTGGTGAAGGGAGTTGGACTGGATGGCCTTAAGTATTTTCTGTTGGTCATGGGGGTTCTGTGTGGGAAGTTTGTCCCAATTCTGTCATTTGTGAGGTTCAGAATGCTCTTTGATTGTAGGTGAACTATAAATCCCAGTAACTACAACTTCCAAAGGTCAAGGTCTATTTTCCTCAGACTCCATCTGTGTTCATATTTGGGCATATGGAATATTCGTGGCAAGTTTGGTCCAGATCCATCATTGTTTGAGCCCAAAGTGCGCTCTGGATGAAGGTGAACTACAACTCCCAAACTCAAGGTCAATGCTCACCAAACCCTTCTAGTGTTTTCTGTTGGTCATGGGGGTCCTGTTATACCACGTTTGGTTCAATTCCATTGTTGGTGGAGTTCAGAATGCTCTTTGATTGTAGGTGAACTATAAATCCCAGCAACTACAACTCCCAAATGACAAAATCAAAAAATTTTGAGTGAAGGACATACATTGGGTTGTTGCGTATGCTGTCCAAATTTGGTGTCAATTGGCCCACTGGTTTTTGAGTTCTGTTAATCCCACAAAAGAACATTACATTTTTATTTATATAGATATAGTATCATAGATTTGGAAGGGACCCCCAAAGGCCATCCAGTCCAGCCCCCTTCTTTATACCTGGCAAGAAGGCACCATCCAATCCCTTCCGACAGAGAGCTGCCCAGCCATAGATATGATAGAGGTACAGGCTGTCCCAAGTTACGAACAAGAGAGGTTCTGTAGGTTTTGTTCTTTAGTTGAATTTGTATGTAAGTGTGTGTATCACTTGCAGGAGGAAGACGCTGCTCTTCGCTGGCTCTCGGTCCTCAATAACGTGGCTGACCAGCTCTACTATCCCTGCGAACACGTGGCCTGGGCGGCCGACGCAGAGGTCATCCGCGCAGACTCAAGGAAGTGGTGGATGCTCAGCACTGCCCTCTGGGGGGCCTCCCTCCTGCTGGGCATCGCAAGGTGAGGTCACCCATCTCTCTCTCCCTCCCCCCCTCTATCTATCTTTATCTCTCATCTATTAATCTTTATTTAGCTATCATCTCTCTCATCTATCTATCTATCTATCTATCATTTCATATGAAAACTGATGGGCACAGCCTTGGGATCACAACCAGACACAGTGAAGACATCTGCCCTTGCACTTCGTTACTCTGCTGCTGAGTACACATGCCCAGTGTGGATAACATCTCACCACATTAAAACATTGGATGTGGCTCTTAATGAGACATGCCACATTATCATAGGATGTCTACACCCAACCCACTGGAGAAATTATACCGTTGAGCCAGTATTGCACCATCTGACATCCACCAGGAAGTAGCAGCCAGTAATGAAAGGACCAAGGCAGTGACATTTCCCGCCCATCCTCTGTTGCCAGCAAGACAGTGCCTTAAATCAATAAATAGCTTCCTAAGATCAACAGAGATACTTGCCGGAACACCTCAGCAAGCGAGAGTCCGAAAGTGGCAGGCTAAAACCCAGAACCTGAGACTGAGATTATATGAGAGACTAATTCCTAGACACACAGAACACTGGGCAACTTGGAAGGCGCTGAACAGACTGTGCTCTGGTCACCACAAGATGCAGAGCCAACCTTAAGAAATGGGGCCACAAAGTGGAATGTGGAGAAGAGCAAACCACAGGCCACCTATGACAATGCAGCCTGAGCCCTGCCACATGCACAATGGAGGACCTTCTCACAGTGGCACCAGAGACGCTCCAAATGGCCAGCTAATGGTCAAAGGACATTTTGTAAAATACCAAAAAAATGTTACTTGTCTTTTAAAAATACATTACAACCGTACCCTTGGTTCACTTCTGAAACGATAAATAAATACCCATCTGTGAGTGTTTTGTAATTCTGCATATATAATAATGTGCATTTGGGAAGGCATTGCATTTTATTACATGATGTACAAGGACAATAAAGTTATTCTAGTCTCTCTACGTATTCCAGCCAACTCTCAGGACGCCTTTTCCCTGCTTATGGGTTTTATCATTCTAAATATATAATAATGTCATTTATTTATTTGTTTGTTTATTTGCAGTATTTATATTCCGCCCTTCTCACCCCGCAGGGGACTCAGGGCGGATTACAATGTACACATACATGGCAAACATTCAATGCCATAGACACACAACATAGACAGACAGTCAGAAGCTATTTAACATTCCAATTTTCTGGCCACCAGGGGAGCTGTCGCTTCACCGTCCATCTGCGACACTGATGAAGTACTTTCCGCATTCCCCGCATGCTTTTGCTGGAGATTTTTTATGGCTTCGTAAATTTGTTAAATTGGCCTCCCCACACATAGGTGGTCCCTAAATTTCTTACTTGACAGATGCAACTGTCTTTCGGGTTGCAAAGGTCAACAACAAGCTACACAAATTGGCCAGAAGCTCACTCTGACCCGGGCTGGCTTCGAACTCATGACCTTTCGGTCAGTAGTGATCTTAATGCAACTGACACCCAGCCAGCACCACAGTCTACCTCTCTCTCATCTGTCTGTCTGTCTGTCTATCTATCTATCTATCTATCTATCTATCTATCTATCTATCTATCTATCCATTCTTCTATCTGTCTGTCTGTCTGTCTACCTACCTACCTACCTAACTACCTATCCATCCATGTATCTATCAGTCCATCCATTCATCCACCTGTCCGTCCATCCATCCATCCATCCATCCATCCATCCATCCATCCATGTATCTATCAATCCATCTATCCATCCTTCCATCTATCTACCTATTTATCCATCCACATATCTATCATTCCGTCCGTCCGTCCATCCATCCATCCATCCATCCATCCATCCATCTATCTATCTATCTATCTATCTATCTATCTATCTATCATCCACCCATCCATCCATCCATCTTTATCTATCATCCCTCTCTCTCATCTATCACTCATCTATCTTTCTCTATCATCGCTCTCATCTATCTATCTTTATCATCTCTCATCTATCTCGTCCATCTATCTTTATCATCTATTTATCTGTCTGTCTACCTATCCCCCCATCTCATCTGTCTATTTATCATCCATCTATGCATGTTTTGTAATTCCAGATACGTATAATGTGTATTGGGGATCACATTTAATTTCGTGGTACGATGTGCAATGACAGTAAAGTTATTCTATTCTTTCTCTACCTACCTACCTACCCATTTCTTTCTCTGTCTTCTTCTGTCATCTCCTTATTGGTCCACCTCTCCATCCATCCACCTATATATTCATCTGCTTTTATTTATCTACCTATCAATCTACCTTTCTGTCCATCATCTGTCTCTCCATCCCTCTAAGCATTCGTCTCTTTTTTATCCACCGATCCTTATCTATCCATTCATCCTTCCATCTATCTACCTAACCTATCCATCCATGTATCTATCAGTTCATCCATCCACTCACCTGTCTGTCCGTCCATCCACCTGTCTATCCATCCTTCTATCCATCCATGTATCTATCAATCCATCTATCCATCCTTCCATCTGTCTACCTATTTATCCATCCACGTATCTATCTATCTGTCTGTCTATCTATCCATCCACCCATCCGTCTATCTATCTATCCATCCTTCCTTCCATCTATCCATCCATCCATCCATATATCTATCCATCCTTCTATCTGTCTATTTACCTACCTACGTACCTACCTACCCATCCATGTATCTATCAGTCCATCCATCCGCCTGTCTATCCATCCATCTATCCATCCTTCCATCTATCTACCTATTTATCCATCCACGTAATCTATCTATCTATCTATCTATCTATCTATCTATCTACCTACCTACCTACCTACCTACCTACCTACCTACCCATCCATGTATCTATCAGTCCGTCCATCCACCTGTCTATCCATCCATCCATCAATCCATCTATCTACCTATTTATCCATCCACGTATCTATCTATATCTATCTATCTATCTATCTATCTATCTATCTATCTATCTATTTACCTACCTATCTATCCATCCATATATCCATCAGTCCATCCATCCATCCATCTGTCTATTATTATTATTATTATTATTATTATTATTATTAACTTTATTTGTACCCCGCTAGCATCTCCCGAAGGACTCGATGTGGCTTACACGGGCCGAAGCCACAAAACACAATACAATAGAAAACATAACACAGCAATAAACAAAGCAAATCAAACAATTAAGCAAAATAACCACAATGACAATACATCAAGACACTATTAAAACTGGTTCGGCCAGCGCAATGGGGTACAGGGTTAAAAGTGCTGAGATGGCAGGAGGAACGTAGGATTAAAGTGCGGTGTGCAGCAACATTAGTTGTGCTAAAGTGCATCTAGGACTTGGGATGGGGATTCCTAATCTGCGAAGGCACATCGGAACAGCCAAGTTTTTAGGTTCCTTCTGAAAACTGCCAGAGTAGGGGCCTGACGAAGCTCTTTTGGAAGGGCATTCCAAAGTCGGGGGGCCGCCACAGAGAAGGCCCTGTCCCGCGTCCCCACCAAGCGCGCTTGCGACGTAGGTGGGATAACGAGCAGGGCCTCCCCAGATGACCGGAGCGAGCGTGTGGGTTCGTAGATGGAAATGCGGTCACGCAGGTAGGGTGGTCCCAAACCGTTCAGGGCTTTGTAGGTGAGCACCTGCACCTTGAATTGGGCTCGGAAAATAAATGGCAGCCAGTGGAGCTCCTTGAACAAGAGGGTTGACCTCTCTTGATAATGAGCTCCAGTTAGTATCCTGGCTGCTGCCCGCTGGACCAATTGTAGTTTCCGAGCCGTCTTCAAGGGCAGCCCCACGTAGAGCGCATTGCAGTAATCCATTCTAGAGGTGACCAAGGCGTGGACCACCCCGGCCAGATCCGCCTTCACAAGGTACGGTCGCAGCTGGCGCACAAGTCTCAGTTGTGCAAAGGCCCTCCCGGATACCGCCGACACCTGAGCCTCAAGTGTAAGCGAAGAATCCAAGAGGACACCCAAACTGCGGACCTGTGGCTTCAGGGGGAGTGTAACCCCGTTTAACACAGGTTGCCACCCTATACCCCGATTTACGATCGACCAGGAGGACCTCTGTCTTGTCGGGATTGATCTTCAGCTTGTTCTTCCTCATCCAGATCGACACAGCGGCCAGGCACTCGTCCAGCACCCGAGAAGCCTCCTTGGAATTAGGTGGAAAGGAGTAGTAGAGTTGTGTGTCATCCGCATAGAGATGGCACCCAACTCCAAAACTCCGGATGACCTCTCCCAGCGGTTTCATGTAGATGTTGAAGAGCATGGGCGACAAGATAGATCCTTGCGGGACCCCACAGGTCAAAGGCCAGGGGTCCGAGCAGGCGTCTCCCAGCTTCACCATCTGGGTGCGTCCCTCCAGGAAGGACCGGAGCCACGACAGAACCGTGCCCCCAAGGCCCATCCCAGAGAGACGACCCAGAAGGATACCATGATTGATGGTATCGAAAGCCGCTGAGATGTCCAGGAGAACCAACAGGGTCACACTCCCCCTGTCCAGCTCTCTGCGGAGGTCATCCACCAAGGCGACCAAGGCTGTCTCGGTGCCATGGCCAGGCCTGAAACCAGACTGTGCCTGATCTAGGTAGTTGGTATCGTCTAGGAAGCCCTGGAGCTGCGAGGCGACCACCCGCTCCAGCACCTTACCCAAGAAAGGGAGGTTGGAGACTGGTCTGTAGTTATTCAGCACCGTGGAGTCAAGGGAAGCTTTTTTGAGGAGTGGACGAACCACTGCCTGTTTCAAACCAGATGGAAAAATCCCTTGCTCCAACGATGCATTGATAATCAATACAAACCAGTCAACCAACCCCTCCCTGGCTGATTTAATGAGCCAAGATGGGCATGGGTCTAGAGGTGAGGTGGTCGCCCTCACAGCCCCAAGAACCTCCTCTACGGTTTCAGGAAGAACAAGCCTAAAAGAATCCCACAAAATTGGACAAGCAGGTACCTCCGTCACCTCTTCAGGCACTGCGATGGAATTGGAGTCGAGCTCGATGCGTATCTGGGCGACTTTATCTGCAAAATGGTGTGCGAAATCGCGACACCGAGCTGCGGGGTTGTCAGGGACCTCCTCCACCGCAGATGGGTGGAGGAGTTCTCCCACGACCCGAAACAGCTCCGATGATCTATTTGCTGCAGATGCTATACGAGCGGTCGTGAATGACTTCCTGGCCACCCGTATGGCCACGGAGTATGCCTTAAGAGAGGCTCTAGCCCGTGTTCGATCAGATACATCTCGAGATTTCCTCCATTTGCACTCTAGCCCCCTTCTCGTGTGCTTCATCACAGCCAGCTCCTCGGTGAACCAAGGAGATGGCCTGTCACGACGCAACGAGATGGGGCGTTCGGGTGCGATCATATCTAACGCCCTGACCATCTCCCCGTTATAGAGAGTTACCAAGGCGTCGATAGAATCGCCAGGCTCCAAGGCAGGAAGAACCCTAAGATTCCTCAGGAATCCATCCGGATCCATCAGTCTCCTAGGGCGGACCATCTTAATTTGTCCTCCACCCCTGCGGAGGTTTAGGGTCGCAGTAAGTCTAAATGTGATCAGATGATGGTCAGACCATGACACAGGAAGGATGTTTTGATCTTCCACTCTGATCAATTCGTCGTCCGCCACAAAGACAAGGTCGAGAGTGTGCCCAGCTTGATGCGTGGGGCCAGATATTATCTGTGACAGTCCTATGGCCGTCATGGTGGCCATAAAGTCCTGAGCTGCGCCAGATAAAGTGGTCTCGGCGTGGATGTTAAAGTCTCCCAGCACCACCAGGTGCTGGGAGAGCAAGGCCGAATTAGAGACCACCTCCGCTAACTCAGACAGGGAAGCTGTTGGATCTCGGGGTGGGCGATACACCAACAGGAACCCCACACTGTCACGGCTCCCCACCTTCAAGTGGACACATTCAAACCCAGAAGCTTGCGGGACAACGCATCTGGTCACGGCGATGGATTGCCGGAAGACCACTGCGACCCCTCCTCCCCGCCCCCCTTGTCTGGCCTGCTGATGCACTCCGAAACCAGGTGGACACAACTGGGTGAGATTTACTCCCCCCAGCTCATCCAGCCAGGTCTCGGTGATGCATGCCAGATCCGCCCTCTCATCCGTGATCAAGTCCTGGATGGCCGCGGTCTTACCATTAACGGATCTGGCATTAATCAGCAGGACCTTAAGGCCAAGGGGGCTGCCATGGAGCCTACCACTACCTACCTTCTCCAGGGTCGCAAGAACTCTGTTGCGCTTCTCCCTGGGATGTTGGTGACCCGCTATTCTCCTCCCCCACACGACTTGGATGGCACCCCCTTCCTCTGGAGCCCTCCCCCCCCCTACATGGGCAGGATCTATGACTAGTCAGCTCTCAGAGGAAGAAGTCGGGCTGGGGAATAATCTCCCTTGGGCGTTAGGTAAGGATGTTTCTGATGATGAGGTAGATAATGAAACATCAAGGGAGCTGAGTGGGCTGAATAAGGGGAGTGTTCTCGAGCGAAGGAGTGTGGCTGGTTGAGCGGGGGCGACCGAGGCAGATGGGGTCTCAAAATGGTATGAACCAGGAGGGGGGGAGGGGGAGGCCCTAACCGGGAAGCTAATTGTGGAATTCACACGGGGACCTGATGGTGTATGGCGAGAAGGAACCCCATCCATCCACCCATCCATCCATCCATCCATCCATCCATCCATCCATGTATCTATCAGTCCATCTATCCATCCTTCTATCTATTTATCCATCCACGTATCTATCAGTCCATCTATCGATCGATCTATCTATCCATTCACCCATCTATGTATCTATCCATCCTTCTATCTATCTGTCTGTCTGTCTATCTATCTATCTATCTATCTATCTATCTATCTATCTACCTACCTATCTACCTATCTACCTATCTACCTATCTACCTGTCCATGTATCTATTAATCCATCCATCCATCCACCCACCCATCCACCCATCCACCCATCCACCTATATATCCAGTCATCAATCATCTATCTATCTATCTATCTATCTATCTATCTATCTATCTATCTATCCATCATCCATCCATCCATTCAGCAATACATTTCTTTCTCTCTTCACCTGTGTCACCATACATCCATCAATACATTTCTCCTCTCTCTATTCGACTGCGTCTTTTTGCATCATCTACCTATGTATCTACCAACCCATCTATCTGATCATTTATCTATCCATTTTCCAATATATTGGCATGAGGGGCTGTGCAGTATGGGTTGGACTAGTTGGCCCATGTGGTCTCTTCCAAGTCCATGGTTCTTTGATTAGCATATGGAAGGATGGGTGCTTTCTTTTGTAATGTGTACAGATATTTAATGTGCATTGGGGACAGCATTTAATTTCACTGTATGATGTACAATGACAATAAAGGGAGAATCTTCTATTCTCTTCAGGTCCCTGCGGATCTTGTCCCAACTAAGAAGGAATCGGGAGAAGCAGTCCAAGTAAGTGGCAGCATCCGACATCTCTGGGGCTGGAGGTTTTCATTCTATCTATCAATCAATCATCATCTGTCTATCCATCACCTAACTACCATTTATCTATCATTCATCTGTCTTTATGTATCACCTCTGTCTCTCATCTACCTATCATTTATGATCTATCATCAATCTATCATCTCTTTCTCTCATCTATTTTTATCTATCATCTATCATCTTTCTGTCTCATGTATATATATCTCTCATTGACCTATCATCTATCAACCTATCTATCATCTAGCAAATTATCGTTTTTTTATCATCTCTCATCTATCTATCTATCTATCTATCTATCTATCTATCTATCTATCTATCTATCTTCCTTCCTTCCTTCCTTCCTTCCTTCCTTCCTTCCTTCCTTCCTTCCTTCCTTCCTTCCTTCCTTTCTTTCTTTCTTTCTATCTTTTTCTCTCATCTATCTATTTACTGTATCTGTTTATCTCTCATCTATCTGTCTGTCTATCTATATATGTTTATTTCTCATCTATCCTCCATCTCTAATTGATCTGTTTCTCTCATCTCATCTATCTTTTCTCTCATCCATGTGCATCTCATCTCTCATCTGTTTACCTATCTCTCATCTACCTGTTGATCTTTATCTATCATTTCTCCCTATCTATCTATATCTCTCATCTACCTGTCATCTGTTTCTCTCATACGTCTGTCTGTTTATCTCTCATCTATCTTATCTATCTATTCTATCCATCTGTTTATCTCTCATCTATCTATTTATGTTTATTTCTCATCTATGTTTGCCTCTCATCTATCTGTTTATCTATCTTTCATCTACCTATCAATCTTTATCTATCATTTCTCCCTATCTATCTATATCTCTCACCTACCTGTCATCTATCTGTTTATCTCTCATCTATGTCTATCTATCTTATCTATCTGTCTATCCATCCATCCATGTTTATCTCTTATCTATGTTTATCTCTTGTTTATTTCTCATCTATCTTTTCTCTCATCTATGTTTATCTCATCTCTCATCTGTTTATCCCTCATCTATCCTCCATTTCTCATCGATCTAGCCATCTATATCTCTCATCTATCTATGAGCCCCCTGTGGCGCAGTGGGTTAAACCACTGAGCTGCTGAACTGGTTGACCGAAAGATCGCAGGTTTGAATCCGAGGAGCAGCTTCTGCCAACCTAGCAGTTCGAAAACATACAAATGTGAGTAGATCAATAGGTACTGCTCCGGCGGGAAGGTAATGGCGTTCCATGCAGTCATGCCGGTCACATTACCTTGGAGATGTCTATGGACAATGCTCTTCGTCTTAGAAATGGAGATGAGCACCAACGCCCAGAGTTGGACACAACTGGACTTAATGTCAGGGGAAGACCTTTCCCTTTACCTTTATTATCTATGTTTATCTTTCTTCTATGTTTACCACTCATCTATCTGTTTATCTGGCTCTCATCTATCAATCTTTCTCTGTCATATCGATCTATCTATCGATCTATCTCATCGATCCATCCATCCCTATAACCTATCTCTCAATCTATCCATCCCCCTCTCTCCTCTCACAGGGAGGCCGTGCGTCAGGTGAGGATGCAGGCGCAGGCGGAGGCACTGACCATTGTCAGCCACCTGGCGGACTTCTGCAACGCAGTGCACTGGCTCCCCCTCCCGGGAGTGCTGTGGGCTGGGCAGTCCCCTGCGTGGCTGGTGGGCCTTCTGGGCACCCTCTCTTCCCTCATTGGGATCTACCTGGCCCACCTCTCCGGCAAAGGAGGGCCGGCCTGAAGTGCTCGGGAAACAGGCAGGAGGATCCAGGAATGATTTCTGTCCAATGAAGGGTAATTGAGTGCTGCTGCTGTTGCTGCTGCCGGAAAGGCAGGCCGGCCATCCAGGAAAGGGAGCAGTTCCACTGATGGGGAGCGAGAGGAAGACATCGAGAGGGGCCAAACGCATGTCTCGCTATGTAAATCTGTACCAATCGGGGAATGAAAATGATATGAGAAATAACATTGGTGTCTCCCTTGGCTGTGTTTGTTTAGGGTGATGGCAACCCCAACGTGCACACATCTCTCATTTAGCATCCATCTATATTATCATTTCTCTCTTTCATCTATCATTATCTATGTATCATCTCTCTCATCAACCTCTCATTTATCATTTCTCTCATCTACCTATATCTTTATCATTCTCATTATCTATCATCCATCGATATCATCTCTCTCTCCTATTTATCTCATCTATTTTTATCATCTCTCATCTACCTATCATCCATCTCATTTTATCATCTCTCATCTATCATTTATTCATCATTTCTTTCTCTCATCTACCTGTCATCCATCTTTATCTCTTATCTCTCTCCCATCTACCGCTCGTCTACCATCCATCATCTTGTTTACCTATCTCTCTCATTCTTTCTCATCCATCGTTCATCTATATCATCTCTCTCTTCTACCTAGAATCATAGAATCAAAGAGTTGGAAGAGACCTCATGGGCCATCCAGTCCAACCCCCTGCCAAGAAGCAGGAATATTGCATTCAAATCGCCCCTGACAGATGGCCATCCAGCCTCTGTTTAAAAGCTTCCAAAGAAGGAGCCTCCACCACACTCCGGGGCAGAGAGTTCCACTGCTGAACGGCTCTCACAGTCAGGAAGTTCTTCCTCATGTTCAGATGGAATCTCCTTTCTTGTAGCTTGAAGCCATTGTTCTGCGTCCTAGTCTCCAGGGAAGCAGAAAACAAGCTTGCTCCCTCCTCCCTGTGGCTTCCTCTCACATATTTATACATGGCTATCATATCTCCTCTCAGCCTTCTCTTCTTCATGCTAAACATGCCGAGCTCCTTACCTATATCTTCATAGGGCTTGTTCTCCAGACCCTTGATCATTTTAGTCGCTCTCCTCTGGACACATTCCAGCTTGTCAATATCTCTCTTGAATTGTGGTGCCCAGAATTGGACACAATATCCCAGGTGTGGTCTAACCAATCTCTCATCTATCTTCATCATCTCTCACTCATCTACCTCATCTATCATCCAACTATCTATCATTCATCTACCTATTATCCATCTATCACCCATCTATCTTTATCTCTCTCATCTATCATCCATCTATCTTTATATATTGTCTCTCACCTACCTCTCATCTATCAATTCTCCATCATTTCTCTCTCATCTACCTGTTATCCATCTATCACCCATCTATCTTTATCTCTCCCTCATGTATCATCCAACTATCTATCATCTTTCATCTATCTATCTATCTATCTATCTATCTATCTATCTATCTATCTATCTATTTACAGCTTTTATATTCCACCCTTCTCACCCCGCAGGGGACTCAGGGCGGATTACAGTGTACACATATATGGCAAACATTCAATGCCAATTTTTGACATACAAACATATACAGATATACACAGAGGGTATTTAACTTTTTCTGGCCGCCAGGGGAGCTGTCGCTTTCATTGTCCATCTGTGACGCTGATGAAGTACTTTCGCATTCCCCGCATGCTTCCCCGCTGGAATGCTATACTGGAGTCTTCTTTATGGGCTCATAAATCAGTTAATTTAGCCTCCCCACACTTTTTAAGGTGGTACCTTATTTTCCTACTTGACAGATGCAACTGTCTTTCAGGTTGCAAAGGTCGACAACAGGCTACACACAATTGGTTGGAAACCCACTCCAACCCGGGCTGGCTTCGAACTCATTACCTTTTTGGTCAGAGTGATCTTAATGCAGCTGACACTCAACCAGCTGCGCCACAATCCCGGTGCCCTATCTATCTATCTATCTATCTATCCATCTATATCATTCTCTCACATTGATCTATCATCCATCTATATCAGGGGTCTCCAAACTAAGGCCCGGGGGACAGATACGGCCCTCCAAGGTCATTTACCTGGCCCTCGCTCAGGGTCAACCCAAGTGTGAAATGACTTGAAAGCACACAACAACAATCCTATCTCATCAGCCAAAAGCAGGGCCACACTTCCCATTGAAATACTAATAAGTTTATATTTGTTAAAAATGTTCTTCATTTTAATTATTGTATTGTTTTAACTGTTTTTTGCACTACAAATAAGATATGTGCAGTGTGCATAGGAATTCGTTCATGTTTTTTTTCAAATTATAATCCGGCCCTCCAACAGTTTGAGGGACTGTGACCAGGCCCTCTGTTTAAAAAGTTTGAGGACCCCTGATCTATATCATCCCTCTCACTCATCTACATATCTCTCAACTATCATCCATTTCTCTCACCTATCTATCATCTATCTTTACCATCTCTCTCATCTACCATTAATCTATTATTTCTTTCTATCTACCTATCTGTTTTCTCTCATCTATCATCCATCTATATCATCTCACTCATCTACCTCTTATCTATCATCTGACTTTCTAACATCTACCTATCATCTCTCTCATCTACCTCTCTCTATCATTCTCTCACCAAGCTGTCATCCATTTATATCATTTCTCTCTCATCTACTTATCTCTCATCTATCTATATCATCTCTCCCATCTACCTATCATCCATCTTCATCTATCACCTCTCTCATCTACCATCCATCCATCATATCTCATCTATCGCTATCTTTATCAATCTCACTCATCTACCTCATCTATCATCTAACTAACATCCATCTATCTGTCATTTCTATTTCATCAACCTATCTTTCATCTATCCTTATCTATGTATAATTCCTCTCATCTACCTATTTCTTATCTATCATTTATCACTCATCTTACCTGTCATCCATCTATTACCTATCTGTATCTCTCTCTCATCTATCATCCATCTTTATCATCTCATCTACCTCTCATCTATCGTTATCATCTGACTCATCTATCATCCCAACTAACATCCATCATCTCTCTCATCTACCTATCTCTATCATTCTCATCTATCATCCATTTATATCATTTCTCTCTCTAATCTATCTCTCATCTACCTCATCTATCATCCAACTAACATCCATCATTTCTCTTTCATCTACCTATCTCTCATCTATCATCCATCTCTCTATTTCTCTTTTATATACCTCTCATCTATCTATCTATCATCAATCTACATCTATGTATTGTTTCTCTCATCTACCTATCCCTCATCTATCATTTATCTATCATTTCTCTGATATATCTGTCATCCATCTATCACCCATCTATCTTTATTTCTCATCTCTCATCTACCTATATCTTTATAATTCTTTCTCATTGATCATCTATCTATATCAGCTCTCTCATCTACTTATCTCTCAACTATCATCCATCTCTCCTCTCTGTCTTTATCTATCATCTCTCTTATCTACCTACCTCTCATCTACCATTTATGTATTATTTCTCTTATCTACCTATCATCCATCTTTATCATCTCTCATCTACCTATCTCTATCTGTCTCTCATCTTTTTATATTATTTCTCTAATTACCTATCCCTCATCTATCTTTATCATCTCTCTCGTCTGTCATCCATCTATATGTGTTGTCCGTCTGTCTGTCTGTCTGTCTATCTATCTATCTATCTACCTACCTATCTACCTACCTTTATGTATCTATCATCAACTCTGTCTCTCATTTACGTATCTATCATTTATCCATCATCTCTCTCTCTCATCCATCCATCCATCTATCTATCCATCTATCCTCTCTCTCTCTCTCGTCTACCTACCTATCTCTCAATGCGCACATAAAGACGTACAGGTCCAACATGCCAACATACCAATGCGCACATAAAAATATACAGCTATAATGTGGCAATGGGTGCATACGGACATCAAAAAAGAATTAAATCTGTTGCTTCCCACTACGATCTATACATACAGATAAGATAATAATACCATATTATTGGCTTCTTGAACACCATCAACGGCGAGACTCACCCAGAGAAAAGGAAAAAAAGCTTTATTTAGAGAAGATCCTAAGGCACACCCCCATTGGTTAGAGGTGTTTACATGGTAGATTGAGGGGAGGGGTGTCCATCTTGGAAATAATAACAATGCAACCACCACCAAAGTTGTCATAGGCAGTGGATGCTCGTGAATCAAGTCTTGGCGAATGGGGAACTTTGATGGCAGACCGTCATTGTTCTAAAGTGCTCTGATTTCTTTTCCGTACCAAAATATACATATATATAGATATATACACACACACATACATAAAGACACTGAGAATATGGCACAAAGTGATCCGGATGCAGCCGGAAAATGGCAGGAGGAAAAAAGGGAGCTATGATTAGGTTTACTGTTATTGTTTTTGTTATTAAGACACAGGCTGTTTCTTCTTCTTCCTGGGACAGATTTCCCACCAAAATGCTTCTTTCCCTCCTAAAAGCTTTGTCCCTAAATGACGACGAGCGTCAACATTCCCGACCATATTGGGACCCCCAAAATGTCCTTGATGAGGAAATTCCTTCCTCTCCCTACAGTTCTTTGCAAAGCAAGACAGCACTGGATCCCCGAAAAGGAGAAGTCTTTACGAAGCCCACGTTGCACTTTTTGCGGGTTCCCAAGTGCACGGAATGGTGGGATTTCGTCTCAAGTCGGAGGCAACGACGGAACGAAAGATGGGAGTTTACCTTCAGCCCCGGAAACTAGGGAACGTCCCTTGTGAATGATCCCTTCTGAAAGGCAACGACGTGGAGGTCGAAGAAAGGGGGAAACCATTTTTTTCCGTATCCCAAAATACCGGCAACAAGCTCAGCAATGTCGGAAGAACACAGAACAAAGAAAGATGTCTCACAAGAGAAGAAGCCAAGCTAGACTCCTCTGTTCCCTTTGTGGCCCATTTCAGCCCCATCGTCCCCTCCCATTTTCCAAAGCCGTATCTCTCTGCGTCAGCATGTTTGAGACCTGGAAGGTGAGTTTTTTCCTTTGATGGAAATGAAAAGGAGTTGCTACAGAGAACGTATCTGGCCTTGTCAGGGTGCTAAAATCTCTCCCAAAGACATGGCTGTGGAAACAGGCATCCCACGGAGCCTCCTCCGTCTGCACGGCCACCTCTCATTTCGCAAAGAGAAAAAAATCTCGGATCCTTAGGCATGAACATCTGATCCAATAGGAAAGGGAAGGAGAGGATTGAAAATCGGAATCTCTCCCGAAGGCATGGCTGGGAATAGGACATCCCACAGAGCCTCCTCCGTCTGTCCAGCCACCTCTCGATTTGCAAGGACAAAAGAATATCAGATCCTTGGGCACCAACATCTGATGCAATAGGAAGGGGAAGGAGAGGATCGAAAACGGGAATCTCTTCTGAAGGCATGGCTGGGAATAGTACATCTGCGGAGCCTCTTCGCTCGGCCACTTCTAGTTTTGCACAGACAAAAGAACCTCATATCTTCAGGCACGGATGTCTGATGCAATAGGAAGGGGAAGAAGTGGATTGAAAACTGGAATCTCTCTCAAAGGCATGGCTGCGAATAAGATGTCCTGTGGCGTCTCCACTGTCTGCCTCTCATTTCGCACAGACAAAAGAACCTTGTATCGCGAACAAGGCACGAACATCTGATACAATAGGAAGGGGGACAGGAGGATTCAAAACTGAAATCTCTTCCAGAGGCATGGCTGCGTATAGGACGTCCCACAGAAACCCCTCTGTCTGCCCGGCTGCCTCTTGTTTTGCCCAAACAAAAGAACCTCATATCCTCGGGTGTGAAAACGTCCGATGCAATAGGAATGCCTTCCAAACTTTTTCCAAGTCAGAAGAAAATGACATCCTCTTTGCCGGGATCGTCCGGCGCGGGCGGGAGGGTGTGGGCACCTTGGGGCTTGAAGAGGAGGGCCATGGGAGGAGGCGTCGCAAGATGGCCACTCTCGGAGGCGCCTGGCGGGTCTGTGGGGAAGGAGGAGAGAAGAAAGAAAGGCTACTGGGTGCCAGTACTAGAGGCCCCTCCGCCCCACAGAAGCCCCTCGATCTGACTTACCTGCAGGGAAAACTGGGCTGGCGGCCGAGAGGCGGCTCCGTGAGAGGGACTCTTCCCGTCCAGCCGGTCGTGCAGAGAGGAGATGCCGCATGTCAACCGAGGCTGCAAGGCGGAAAGAAACAACACACCTTTCAACAGAGGCAGGGTGGCCATCTGTCGGGAGGGATCGGCAGAAGGGGGTTGGACTACAGTGGTTCTCAACCTTCCTAATGCCTCGACCCCTTAATACAGTTCCTCATGTTGTGGTGACCCCCAAGCCATAAAATTATTTTTGTTGCTACTTCACAACTGTAAGTTTGCTTGTGTTGTGAATTGTAATGTAAATAACTGATATGCAGGATATATTTTCATTCGCTGGACCAAATTTGGCACAAATGCGCTCAAATTTGAGTACTGATGGGGTTGAGGGGGTTTGATTTTGTCCTTTGGGAGTTGCAGTTGTTGGGATTTATAGTTCACCTACAATCAAAAAGCAATCTGAACTCCACCAACGATGGAATGGAACCAAACATGGCACACAGAACTCCCATGACCAACAGAAAATAATGGAAGGATTATTTGGCATTTACCTTGAGTTTGGGAGTTATAGTTCACCTACATCCAGAGAGCACTGTGGACTCAAACAATGATGGACCAAACTTGGCATGAATACTCAAAATGCCCAAATGTGAACAGTGGTGGAGTTTGGGGAAAATAGACCTTCACATTTGGGAATTGTAGTTGCTGGGATTTATAGTTCACTCACAATCAAAGAATGTTCTGAACCCCACATGACCAACAGACAATACTGTATTTTCTGCTGGTCTTTGGTGACCCCTCTGACACCCCCTTGTGACCCCTCCAGGGGTCCCGACCCCCAGGTTGAGAAACACTGGACTAGACAGCACTTGGAGGTCTCTTCCTACTCTAGGAATCTATTGATTCCCTCCAGCTCTAGGATTATCTATCTATCTCTTCCAACTTGGATTCTATTTATCTATTTAACTTCCTGTCTATGCATCCCTTATTTATTTTTTATTTATTTATTTATTTAGACGTTTTATATACCGGTCTTCTCGACCTCCAGAGAGGGACTCAGGCTGGTTTACAGCATGTACTCAAATACAGTAATATAGGCAGAACAATACATCATCATTAAACATTAAAAACCGAAAAATACAATAAAAACATCATCACATTACAAAAGCCAAGTCGTCAAATACAGTTACAATTCATCACCATCCTTCCGTGTGCACAAAGGTTATTGACTCAATCATCAAATGCCTTATTCCAAAGCCAGGTTTTTAGTAGCTTTCTAAATGACAGGAGGGAAGGGGCACATCTAATCTCTAGTGGAAGGGAGTTCCAGAAACGAGGAGCCACCACCGAGAAGGCCCTGTCCCTCGTCCCCACCAGACGTGATTGCGAAGGTGGTGGGATCGAGAGCAGGGCCCCTCCGGAAGACCTTAATAGCCTTGATGGTTCATAGGGGAAAATCCGTTCGGACAGGTAAATTGGGCCGGAGTCGTTTAGGGCTTTATAGGTCAAAACCAGCACTTTGAATTGTGCTTGGAAGCTAATTGGCAGCCAGTGGAGCTGGCGTAACAGAGGAGTCGTATGCTCCCTGTACCCCACTCCCGTTAGCAGTCTGGCTGCCGCTCGTTAGACTGATTGAAGCTTCCAGGCAGTCTTCAGAGGCAACCCCACGTAGAGAGCGTTGCAGTAGTCTAAACGGGATGTAACCAGAGCATGGACCACCGTGGCCATCCCTTTCAACTAGGATTCTATCTATCTATCTATTTATTCTAACTCTAGGAGACTTTAGGAGCTGGAAGAGATAAACAAAGAGATAGACAGACTAGATGGATCTATCTATAGATCTATTCCATCCAGTTCTAGGATTATCCATCTCTCTCACACACACTCTCTCTAACAACTTGGATTCTCTCTCTCTCCCTCTCTCTCTTCCAAATTGAAATCTATCTATCTCTAGGATTCTATCTTTCTATCTGTGTATCTATCTCTTTCAACTCTAGGATTCTATCTATCTATCTATCTAAAGCAGGGGTCCTCAAACTTTTTAAACAGAGAGCCAGGTCACAGTCCCTCAAACTGTTGGAGGGCCGGATTATAATTAGAAAAGAAATAAATGAATTCCTATGCACACTGCAAATATCTTATTTGTAGTGCAAAAACACTTAAAAGAATGCAAGAATTAAAATGAAGAACAATTTTAACAAATATAAACTTATTAGTATTTCAATGGGAAGTGTGGGCCAAAGCATTTTGGCTGATGAGATAAGATTGTTGTTGTTTCTGTGTGCTTTTAAGTCGTTTCAGACTTAGGTTGACCCTGAGTGAGGGCCGGGTAAATGACCTTGGAGGGTCGTATTCGGCCCTCGGGCCTTAGTTTGAGGACTCCTGATCTAAAGGATTGGACTGGATGGCCCTTGGAGGTCTCTTCCAACTCTAGAATTCAAACAGAATAATAATGATGATGATGATAATAATAATAATAAGAATAGGAATATAGGAGACTCCATACAACTCAGAGGGAACATGGCTCAGAACATAATAATAATAATAATAATAATAATAATAATAATAATATAGAACCTATGGTTTGCGTGTAAGACAGGACAACCATGTTGCGAAATGACGCAAACCTCTAAAGGTGAAACAGTTTGGAAAGCTGTGGTGCGCTTAATTCAAATGATGTTGAAAGAGAGAGGGGGGGGTGCTCACCACTGCTGTCTGTGCGGTGGGAAGGGGCCCGGGGCCCTTTGCTGCTGCTGCTCTTGGTGAAGGTGGCCAGCTTGGTGGGGATCTGCTGCTGGACGGCGGCCTGCTTCTGGATCTGGTTGGTGGCGCTGAGCAGGTGGAGCGGCACCTCATTCTTCAGGGCCCCTGGCAGCAGTGGCAAGGGGCGCACCGTCACCCCCCCTGCATCTGCCCCAAGGCTCTCCCGGCGGCCGGGTTCGCACCGCTCTGGTGGCTCCGGCCCCAAGAGGCTTGTCCTACCCCCCGGCCTCCCTTCTGGACCCTCGCCGTTGAAGCTGAACGAATGGCTCAAGTCCTGCAAGGGAGAACAATAATAACAATAAAATGCTAGAGTTTAAAGAAATCCACAAGAGACATGTAATCCAACCTATTATTATTATCAATAATAATAATAATAATAATAATAATAATAATAGACTCCTAGAGTTGGAAGAGACCCCCCAGAGGCCATCCAGACCAACCTAACAAACAAACCTTTATGCCCACAGACCAGCATAAGAAGAGAGGGTTACAGTCTCATAAAAGTGTTGTACGTTGAAATCTAAAAGGCTAGAAACATTATTATTATTATTATTATTATTGAGTTGGAAGAGACCCCCAAGTCCAACCTATTATTATTATTATTGGAGCCCCTGGTGGCGCAACAGGTTAAAACCTTGTGCCAGCAGGACTGCTGACCAACAGACTCCTCGAGTTGGAAGAGACCCTCAGGGGACATCCAGTACAACCTATAATAATAATAATAATAATAATAATAATTATTATTATTATTATTATCCCAGCGTTGGAAGAAACCCCCAGGGGATGTTCAGTATTATAGTATTATTATGATCAATAATAATAACAACAATAATATGCTAGAGTTGGAAAACACCCCCAGGAGACATCCAGTCCAACCTATTATTATTATTATTATCATCAACAACAACAACAACAACAACATGCTAAAGTTGGAAGTGAACCCCAGGGGACATCCAGTCCAATCTATTATTATTATTATTATTATTATCATTAATAATAATAAATTTATTTATACATGACTTTATTTCACCTGAAGAGGACTGAAAGAGATCCCCAAGGAATATCCAGTCCAACCTATTATTATTATAATCCTAGAGTTGGAAGGGACCTCTAAAGGTCATCCAGTGCAACCCCCTTTATTTCGCCATGCAAGAAAAGCACAACCAGAGCTCCCCCAGCAGAGGCCCCTCACCTGCCCACTCTCGAGGGGGGAGCTGGCATTGGTGCCGACGTGTGGTGGCTTCTTAGCCCGGCGGAGGTGCTGCAGACGTTCCTGCTCCTTCTCCACAGCCCGCTGTGCCTCGCGCAGGCGCTCCAGGTCACGCTGGTAGGCCTCGCGCTGGTGCTGCAGCTCCCGCTGCTCGTCCTGTAGGCGCTGTGCCACCCGGCGAGCCTCCTCCTCCCGCAGCCGCAGCCGGGCCTCATCTGCCTCGTCCTGGCGCTGCTTCCGCTCCCGTTCCCGCTCCCAACGCTGCTGCTCAGCTTTCAGCTGCGCCTGCAGCTTCTGCACCCCGGCCAGCTCCTCCCGCTGCTTCTCGAAGTTGCGCCGCCGCTCCTGCTCCAGCAAGAGGCTTCCACGGGTCGACTGCAGGCTTAGCTGCTTCTCCCGGTCCAGCAGCACCCCACGCTGCAGCATTAAGCAGCTCTCCTGCTGCGACAGCACGCCCTGCGACAGGAAAAGACCTTAACATGATATAAGAATATATATAACTCTCCCTAAATCCTTGGCCCATGTAATCATTGTTGATTTTACTCTATTATCTTCTAGGTTATAGTCTAGTATATATTCGAAGAGCCTAGAAATTATTCCTTTACTCCCTTTAATAATAATAATAACAATAATAATCCTTTATTTATACCCCGCTAACATCTCCCGAAGGACTCGGTGCTGCTTACAAGAGGCCGAGGCCCAACACATCAATAAAACAACAGCATAACAAATACAACAATAAATAAAACTCATAAAACAAGCAATAAACATTAAAACAATAGCAATAAACAGGTTTTTGGAGATAGGTGCGGTGTGCATACAATCTTAAATCTCTAGTAAAGTGCATTTGGGACATGATGCTTGGAGTTTCCTATTCTGGGAAGGCACACTGGAACAACCACGTCTTCAAGCTCTTCCTAAAGACTGGGGCTTGTCTGATGTTCTTAGGGAGAGAGTTCCAGAGAAGGGGGGCCACCACGGAGAAGGCCCTGTCCCTCGTCCCCACCAATCGCACTTGCGACGCAGATGGGATCGTGAGCTGGGCCTCTCCAGATGATCGGAGATCGTGTGGGTTCATATACGGAGATGCGGTCACGCAGGTAGGTGGGTCCCAAACCGCTTAGGGCTTTGTAGGTAAGCACCTGCACCTTGAATTGGGACCGGAAAATGAACGGCAGCCAATGGAGCTCCTTAAACAATATGTTTTCTCTAATATGCTTTCTAATTCTGATTTTCATATTGCAGTGCCAACCCCCGCATTCTTTTTAAATCAAGGGAAAAAATCGGAACGTATAGAGAGTATTTAACTAAAGAAAAAGACCAATGGAAGGAAACTAAGAGGGAGAAAGGATGTAGGCATTAATTATTGGTTTCATTACCATCAACTGCATGAAATGTTTAATAATATAGAGGATAGTTGAAAAGAACGTCCTGCAAAGGAAAAAGGGGGGGGGAGGGAATCGGGAGAAGACTGATGGATGCCTTGCTTCCCAATGTAAACTTTAAACCACACAAGGCGCAGCGGAAGCATGCTGGGCCCATAACCCTTGTGTGGTTTAAAGTTTTCTCTTGATTCCCTTTTCTATGACCAGGACACACGCAGATGCTGATGTGCTTTCCCTTCCTAGAACTCAGCAGCCTAATTTCTGCTCACTCAAAATGGCTTTTCACTTTATTTACATTTCCCAAACTATATCCAAATGCAAACTCACTTGTCAGCATGGTCAGTCACTAAAAAAAGGAATAATCATGGCGTCTCGGACATTTATACTCTGCTTATCACTCATTATTTGAAGACAGCCTATGGAGGTTACATGCATTACTTTTCCCTGAAAAGTACCTCTCAGTCTAGGCATGTCCACTCCTTTGTCCTAACCCTTTCATGCCTGGTTTGGTCATGACATGCTTAGCAGAGTGAGTTTCCATCTTTACACATCCATCTATCTAAATCTCAACAGAGACAATGACAACAGGGTAGCAGCACTGTCGGATTTGGAGAGACGAGGACCCAAGATCTGGGCTATGGCACGGCAAGGCTAAAGTAATAATAATAGTAATAGTAATAATAATAATAGTGGAAGAGACAACGACAGTGGGATAGTAACACCATCAAATTTGGAGGGACACAGATCCAAGATCGGGTCTATGGCACGGCAAGTCTAGAGTAATAATAATAGTAATAATAATAACAATAATAAGGGAAAGAGGAGACAACCACAGTGAGATAGCAACACTGTCGGATTTGGAGGGATACAGACACAAGATCTGGCCTATGGCACGGCAAGGCTAAAGTAATAATAATAATAATAATAATAATTGCAAAGACTCTGGCACAAACCAGTCAAGGTGGTCCCAGTGGTGATCGGCACACTGGGTGCAGTGCCTAAAGACCTTGGCCTGCACTTAAACACAATCGGAGCTGACAAAATTACCATCTGCCAGCTGCAGAAGGCCACCTTACTGAGATCTGCACGCATCATTTGCCGATACATCATATAGTCCTAAACACTTGGGAAGTGTATGACGTGTGATCCAATTCAACAGCCAGCAGAGTGTCTGCTGTGGACTCATCTTGTTGTGTTTCAAATAATAATAATAATAATAATAATAATAATAATAATAAGGAAGGCACATTGCTCAGCAGATTTGGAGGGACACGGATCCAAGATCTGGCCTATGGCACATCAAGGCTAAAGTAATAATAACAGTAATAGTAGTAATAATAATAATAATAATAATAATAATAATAGGGGAGGAAGGCACATTGCTCAGTACCATCAGGACCTGAGATCTGGCCTATGGCATCCACACCTATGGCATGATAAGGCTAAAGTAATGTAATAATAATGAGGAGGAATGCAACCAGTAGGAACAAAAAGGGATGAATGAATATGCGAGAAGGGGACAATGACTATTTTATTTCGCTGTCAAATCTCATCCGGGAGGTCGATCCACAGTATGATATATGATATAATACAATAATAATAATAATAATAAAATATAATATGACATAATATAATGTAGTATGCTAATAATATAATAAAATGTATATGATATACTATAATAAGATATGATATATATAATGTAATAATATACGGGAACAATATAATAAAATATGATGTATACTAATAAAATATGATATAATATACCTTAATAATATAGATATAATAATGTAATGTGATTTGATAATATAATAATACAATAAAATAAGACATGATATATATTATTGTATAATAATAATAATATGATAGATTGGATTATATAATATTACATTATATATAATATTTTATTTATATATAATAGTATAACACCATTTTATATTATAATTATATTATAATCACATTATACTATTGTATTATATAATAGTATATATAATATTTTATAATTATCCTATTTATTATTTATTTATTTAACTATCGTGTCAGGGGCAGACCAAACAGTTGCATTGCATTTTTTAACAAACAAACAAACAAAACACAAAGTTTGCAAGCTTGGTAGTTGATTAAATGTCCTTTGACCAGTAGCTGGCCACTTGGAGTGCCTCTGGTGTTGCTGCAAGAAGGGTTTCCAACTATAAGGCCCCAGGAAGTTCGATTTAAACGAAGATTCAACTTCAGAAAGGCAGATTGGACTAAATTCTCAGACATGTTAGGTGACATGATCATATCGGTCGCGCCAATCCTTGAGGAATAATTATCCTATTATCGCATATTATAATTTAATTATATTATTACCATATTTTATTATAGATGATATTCTTATAAAATATCATATCTTATATCTTATTTTTTATTATTACAACATATCATGTGATATCAGACTGCAGAATGACCTCCCATAACACTGACATACTTATGTTCACCGTCTACATCTATATATATAAAAATGCACTGTGCATAATGAGTACCTTAAAAAGAAAAGAACCAATGAACAAAATCACACCAAATTTGGCAACAAAACGTCTCACTGCACAAGGAGTGACCATCACTCAAAAAATTATGATTTTGTCATTTGGGAGTTGTAGTTGCTGGGATTTATAGTTCACCTACAATCAAAGAACATTCTGAACTCCACCAATGATGGAATTAAACCAAACGTGGCACACTGGACTCCCATGACCAACAGAAAACACTAGAAGGGTTTGGTGGGCAGTGACCTTGAGTTTGGGAGTTGTAGTTCACCTATGTCCAGAGAGCACTGTAGACTCAAACAATGATGGACCTGGACCAAACTTGGCACGAATATTCCATATGCCCAAATATGAACACAAATGGA
This sequence comes from Anolis sagrei, assembly GCF_037176765.1. Taxonomy (NCBI): domain Eukaryota; kingdom Metazoa; phylum Chordata; class Lepidosauria; order Squamata; family Anolidae; genus Anolis; species Anolis sagrei. Next base: position 58,803,859 of record NC_090034.1, on the reverse strand, counting down.
GTTTGGGGGAAATGGACCTTGACATTTGGGAGTTGTAGTTACTGGGATTTATAGTTCACCTACAATCAAAGAGCAATCTGAACCCCACCGAAAGAATTGGGGCAAACTTCCCACACAGAACCCACATGATCAACAGAAAATATTTAAGGCCATCCAGTCCAACTCCCTTCACCAGGGCAAGAAAACATAATCAAAGCCCTCCTGGCAAAGAGCCATCCAGCCATAGATATAGACAGATATATATGATTCACACACAGAGAGATATCGTATCATAGATTTGAAAGGGACCCCTAAAGAAGGACAATTATATGTTGTATGTTCCAGAGTAGGCAAACCAGACAACCACATCAACACTGACAAAGAAACAACAAGAAATACTGTTTACCCACAAGCATAAAGAAATTGCATATATTAGAAACCAACACTTTCTGATTACTTTATTTTCCAGATCACCAGACTGGGCCACAGCAACGTGTGGCAGTGGACAGCTAGTATATCAATATTTAGGTTCCATTTTTCTCCCAGCAACTACTAAGTACAACTCACAAAAGCAATCACATCGTTCCTTTCAGACTGTAATACACAAACACAAAGAAAGACGCAGCAAATCAGGCCTAAAGTTTTGAAAGCCAAGCCATTTCAATGGCAGTGAAGTCTAAGCTTTATTTACCTGGAGGCTGAGCAGGAGCTGGGCCAGCGTCTGGACCTTCTGGAGGAGCTACAGAGAGAAAAGGGGTCAAATGGGGTTTTTCCAAAGGATCTCCCATCCATCAAGGGACCCCCATGGTAATGCAAAGTCCATTTCATGGCTCTTTCACCCCCAAAAGGTGCTGGAGAAAGCCTCCCTCCTGCCCCATTCGTACCTCCATCTCAGTCTCCAAGCGCAGATACAAACGGCTGGGCTCCGGCCTTAAAGCATCGCCCTGCAAGAAGACACAAGTCCAGCAGTTATAATCATATGGACATATTGCAACATGTGCCGGATGTATTGAATTGTAAAATAATTTTTATTATTATTATTATTATTATTATTATTATTATTATTACTTCTACTGCAATATGGACGTATTGCAGCACACGCCGGACATACTGAATTGCAAAATAATATTAATATATCTTTAAAGATAAAAATATTATTATTAGGATGTATTGCAAAACATGATGGAGGTACTGAATTGTAAAATAATAAATAAATATTATTATTAATATCCATATGGACATATTGCAACACAGACCAGACGTATTGGACTGTAAAATAATATTAATATATTATTAAATACGATAAAATTATTATTATTATTATTAAAATGTATTGCAAGACACAACAAATGAATTGTAAAATAATGTTAATATATTATATAAATGATAAACGTATGATTATATTATATGATACGGATGTATTGCAACACATGCCGGACATGCTGAACTGTAAAATTATATTAATATTGTATTAATAATGATAAAATTATTATTATTATTGGAATTGTAAAATTATATTAATTAATTATATTAATATATTATTATTAATAATAAATGTATTATTATTGTTGTTGTTCATTCGTTCAGTCGTCTCCGACTCTTCGTGACCTCATGGACCAGCCCACGCCAGAGCTCCCTGTCGGCCGTCACCACCCCCAGTTCCTTCAAGGTCAGTCCAGTCACTTCAAGGATGCCATCCATCCAGCTTGCCCTTGGTCGGCCCCTCTTCCTTTTTCCTTCCACTTTCCCCAACATCATTGTCTTCTCTAGGTTTTGCTGTCTCCTCATGATGTGGCCAAAGTACGTCAACTTTGTCTCTAGTATCCTTCCCTCCAATGAGCAGTCGGGCTTTATTTCCTGGAGGATGGACTGGTTGGATCTTCTCGCAGTCCAAGGCACTCTCAGAACTTTCCTCCAGCACCACAGTTCAAAAGCATCGATCTTCCTTCGCTCAGCCTTCCCTAAGGTCCAGCTCTCACATCCGTAGGTGACTACAGGGAAGACCATGGCTTTGACTATTTGGATCTTTGTTGCCAGTCTGATGTCTCTACTCTCTACTATTTTATCGAGACTGGACATTGCTCTCCTCCCAAGAAGGAAGCGTCTTCTGATTTCCTGGCCACAGTCTGCGTCTGCAGTAATCTTTGCGCCTAGAAATACAAAGTCTGTCACGGCCTCCACATTTTCTCCCTCTATTTTCCAGTTGTCAATCATTCTTGTTGCCATAATCTTGTTTTTTTTGATGTTTAGCTGCAGTCCAGCTTTTGCGCTTTCTTCTTTCACCTTGATTAGAAGGCTCCTCAGCTCCTCCTCGCTTTCGGCCATCAGAGTGGTGTCATCTGCATATCTGAGGTTGTTAATGTTTCTTCCAGCAATTTTCACCCCAGCTTTGCATTCCTCAAGCCCCGCACATCGCATGATGTGTTCTGCATACAAGTTAAAAAGGTTGGGTGAGAGGATGCAGCCTTGCCGTACGCCTTTCCCAATCTTGAACCAGTCTGTTGTTCCGTGGTCAGTTCTGACTGTTGCTACTTGGTCCTTGTACAGATTCCTCAGGAGAGAGACAAGGGGGCTTGGGATGCCCATCCCACCAAGAACTTGCCACAATTTATTATGATCCACACAGTCAAAGGCTTTAGAATAGTCAATAATAGTATTATTATTATTACATGGATATACTGCAACACATGTCAGACATAGTGAATTGTAAAATAATATGAATATTATTAATAATGATAAAATTATGATGATTATTTAGATGTGTGATGCTGGACATAGTGGACTATAAAATGTAATTATTAATAACAGTAATACATTATTAATGACATTTATAAATTATTATTATTATATGGATGTCTTGCAACACACAACAAACATTATTATTATTAATGATAACATTATTATTAATATTATTATTATCATTTACACATATTGCAACACATGCCAGATGTACTGGACTGTAAATATTAATGACAATAATATTAATACATTATTAATGATATTGATAAATTTATTATTATTATTTATATGGACATATTGCAACACACAACCAACATACTGAATTGTAAAATAATAATATTATTAATATTATTAATAATATTGGTAAATTAATAATATAATATTATATATAATTTACAATACTGGAAAAGTAAAGGTAAAAGTCTCCCCTTGATATTTAGTCTAGTCATCTCCGAGTGGGCCTGGTGGTACTCATTTCCATTTCTAAGCGTTGTCCGTAGATACCTTCAAGGTCATGTGACCGGCATGACCACATGGAGTGTGGTTACCTTCCCGCTGGAGTGGTTCCTATTGATCTACTCAATTCATTTGAAATGTGATTCAGTAGAAGAGTTCTGTGCATACCATAGCTTGCACTAGTTACCTGCATGTTTTCGAAATGCTAGGTTGGCAGAAGCTGGGGCTAACTACAGGAGCTCACTCAGTCGTGGATTCAAACCGCCAACCTTCCAGTCAGCAAGATCAGCAGTTCAGCAGTTTAACCTGCTGGCGGCTCCTACTATTATTGGTACTATTATTAATATTCATATGCTATTTATATTCGGTCACGCTTTTGATATTACATGAAAAGAACAGTTTGTTATTGTAATGGAACAAGGAATGTGGAAGATGTAAACCACACAAAATGATATCAAAAGGGTCTTTCAGATGTAATGTTGTCATTGGATGTAGCACTACATCTGCACCTGTCGCTTCTGCGATTCTTTGTGAGAAGCTTGGTGAGCATGGCAAATATGTGTGAATGGATCCACTTGACAAGGTATGGTTTTAAATGCTGAATAAAAGTCACATGCAAAGTGTTTAAACCCAGATCCTGTGTCTCTCTGGTATATCCTGTCCGTAGTCTGAAAGGGACAGGCTATTTGGTTTCTCCCTCTTCTCTAAAATAGAACACAAACTGCTTTGGCTTACATCTGTCTGGAGACATCGTGCCTCTCTCCATGCTCACAGGAGAAGGAGATGGCCAATACTCCAGAGGACAGGAGCAGGATTCAAAACGATCTTGACAGATTAGTGAGATGATTGGCCAAAACTAACAAAATGAAGTTCAACAGTGACAAATGCAAGATACTCCACTTTGGCAGGAAAAACGAAATGCAAAGATACAGAATGGGGGGCGATGCCTGGCTTGAGAGCAGTACGTGTGAAAAAGATCTTGGAGTCCTCGTGGACAAGTTAAACATGAGCCAACAATGTGATGCGGCGGCAAAAAAAGCCAATGGGATTTTGGCCTGCATCAATAGGAGCATAGTGTCTAGATCTAGGGAAGTCATGCTAATAATAAATAATAAATACCCCTCTATTCTGCTTTGGTTCAACCACACCTGGAATATTGTGTCCAATTCTGGGCACCACAATTCAAGAGAGATATTGACAAGCTGGAATGTGTCCAGAGGAGAGCGACTAAAATGATCAAGGGTCTGGAGAACAAGTCCTATGAGGAGCGGCTTAAGGAGCTGGGCATGTTTAGCCTGGAGAAGAGAAGGCTGAGAGGAGATACGATAGCCATGTATAAATATGTGAGAGGAAGCCACAGGGAGGAGGGAGCAAGCTTGTTTTCTGCTTCCCTGGAGACTAGGACGCGGAACAATGGCTTCAAACTACAAGAGAGGAGATTCCATCTGAACGCGAGGAAGAACTTCCTGACTGTGAGAGCCGTTCAGCAGTGGAACTCTCTACCCCGGAGTGTGATGGAGGCTCCTTCTTTGGAAGCTTTTAAACAGAGGCTGGATGGCCATCTGTCAGAGGTGATTTGAATGCAATATTCCTGCTTCTTGGCAGGGGGTTGGACTGATGGCCCATGAGGTCTCTTCCAACTCTTTGATTCTATGATTCTATGACAACTCGAGGGCTTGTCGTGTGGCTAGAACCAGGAGACACTCTTGTTGTTTTTAGGGTCATTTTGGGGTCTACTTACCGGTAACGCCCCTTCTTCTCCGGCCGGAAGGGCCTCCGTCTGAAGCCCATCAGAGCCCAAGAGGGGCCCCTTGCGATTATCCCGTAGTCGATAATCCCCACCACCAATGCAAGCCTTCCGCTTAAAGCTGCCCGCTGGAAAAGTAGAGGAAAAAGGAAGTCACCGGAAAGCCATATAAATATCCCTCTTAATCTCGTGGACATCCCTTCCCAGGCGCAAAACTATGTTCTCTCAATCACAAACCACACGTTTCTTCGACCTCTATCATCACAGGCTGAATTATAGATAAATATAAACAATAATAACAATAGGTTCTTGTGGTTTTTTTGGGGCTATAGGGCCATGTTCTAGAGGCATTTCTCCTGACGTTTCGCCTGCATCTATGGCAAGCATCCTCAGAGGTAGTGAGGTCTGTTGGAATTCCAACAGACCTCACTACCTCTGAGGATGCTTGCCATAGATGCAGGCGAAACGTCAGGAGAAATGCCTCTAGAACATGGCCCTATAGCCCCAAAAAAACCACAAGAACCTAGTGATTCCAGCCATGAAAGCCTTCGACAATACAATAATAACAATAATTATGTAACCATATTGTAATAAAAAAGAATCCTGTAATAATCATCATATAAACAATAATAACGAATAATAATAATGTAATAATAATATTGTAATGAAAAAGAATCCTGTAATAATTATCATATAAACAATAATAACAAATAATAATAATTAAGTAATAATTATATTATTATTATGTTGTTTATTCGTTCAGTCACTTCCAACTCTTCGTGACCTTTTGCATATTGTATTGTAATAAAAATACTGTAACAATAATACTATCTATATAAATAAAAATGTAATGTTCGTTTGTGCTATTCACAGAACTCAAAAACCACTGGGGCAATTGGCACTAAATTTGGACACAAGACACCTAACAACCCAATGTATGTCCTTCACCCAAAAAATTAATTTTGTCATTTGAGAGTTGTAGTTGCTGGGATTTATAGCTCACCTACAATCAAAGAGCATTCTGAACTCCAATGATGGAATTGAACCAAACTTGGCACGCAGTTCTCCCATGACCAACAGAAAATACTGGAAGGGTTTGGTGGGCAGTGTCCTTTGGTTTTAGAGTTGTAGTTCACCTACATCCAGCAATCACTGTGGACTCAAACAATGATGGATCTGGACCAAACTCTACACAAATAGTCAATATGCCCAAATGTGAACACTGGTGGAGTTTGGGGAAAATAGAATCTTGACATTTGGGAGTTGTAGTTGCTGGGATGTATAGTTCACCTACAATCAAAGTGCATTCTGAATCCCACCAATGATAGAATTGGACCAAACCTCCCACACAGAACCCCATGACCACCAAAGTGGGCCACAGCAACGCGTGGCAGGGGACGGCTAGTAATAATATATAATAGTAATATTTATTTCCTCCTTGCTGCAATTGGGATCCTAAGAACTCCCTTTCCTTTGGACATTTGGGATCTCGCCCAGTCTTCCAGGGCAGCTGCATAAATAAAAACCGAGAGACTAAAACAAATACCATTCACTTAACGCTACCATAAACTATCCAGAAGCTAAAATAAATATAGTCCCACTTATGTGGTGGTGGAACTGGAGAACATAGAGTCCTGGCCAAAACAGCCAGGCCTGGATGAACCATAGGCATTATTACAGTATTATTATTATTATTGACATTATTACAGTAGCATTGCAATTACATTATTATATTATAGTACCATTATTATCATTATTATTACATTGTTATTATTATTATAAAGGTATGTTCAGCTACAGACGAGCTCCTCATCACTTCGGAGGGTTCACAGACCGTCTCCGCATTACAAACATCCTTTTGGAGACCATGAATAATCCCTCTGAGGAGCGTCTTAAAGAGCTGCATCTATTTAGCCTGCAGAAGAGAAGGTTGAGAGGAGCCATGTATCAATATGTGAAACGATGTCATAAGGAAGAAGGAGCAGGCTTGTTTTCTGCTGTCCTTGGAGCTAGGACTCTGAGCAATGGATTCAAAGGACAGGAAAGGAGATTCCACCTGAGCATTAGGAAGTACTTCCTGACTGTAAGGAGAGCTGTTCAGCAGTGGAACCCTCTGCCTCAGAGTTCAGTTGAAGCTCCTTTAGAGGCCTTTGATCAGAGGCTGGGTGGACATCTGTTGGGGGGGGGGGGGCTTTGATTGTGTTTTTCCTCCATGAAGGACTGGATAGCCTTTGACGGTCTCTTCCAGCTCTATTATTCTGTTATTATTATTAGCATTAGCGTCATTATTATTATTGCAGTGTTAATATTTTTATCACAATATTATTATTACATAATAATTATTACAGTATTATTATAACATTATTATATTGAACTATACATTATATATGAACTGTACAGGTGAACTATACACCCCAGTACCTACAACTCCTATAAATCATGGTGAATTCCCCCCAAACCTCTCTAGTATGTTCAGTTGCTGATCAATTTCTCTGTTTGCTGTGTGTCGTAGAATAGAATAGAAAAGGGTTAAGGGAGAGGCAGTGGGGCAGGGTCATGCAAATTCCACACCAATGGAGAGAATCAGAAACACTGGGATGTCTGTGGTGGAGGAAGCACATAATATCTAGGATGAAATGGTCCCTGTATGAAAGCCTTCATGTGGGTGGTGGGCAGTATTGTGTTTGTGGAGGACATTGGAAGGGCTCTTGGACATGTTCATGGTGTTCACTATAACCTGCAATGTCATTGGAGGGAGGGCCATTGGTGTCTCCTGAGTAGCGGGAGCTATATTGCGATATTATTAATACATACTCATTTTTACAGTATTATTATTTTGTATTATTACATACTCATTTTACAGTATTATTATTATATATTATTACAAAATCATTATGACAGTATTATTATAGTATTGTTATCTTTATTACAATGTTATTACATAATCATGGTATTATTTTGCATTATTATGACGTAATTATTTCAGCATTATTATTACAGCACTATAATTTTTATGACAATACTATTATTACATAATAATTATTATAGTATTATTATTATTACAGTATTCTTTTTATCATGATATTATTATTACATAATAATTATTGCAGTATTATAACATTATTATTTTCTTTTATTACAATATTATTAATACATACTCATTTTACAGTATTATTATTACAGTTTTATTTTAGAGTATTAATATAGTACTATTCTTTTTATTACAATATTATTATATGATTATTACATCATCATTATAGAATTATTTTGTATTATTATATAATTATTACATAATTACAGTATTATTATGTATTATTTCAATATTATTTCATAATTATTGCAGCATTATTGTTACAGTATTGTTTTTATGACATTATTACATAACATTTATTATGTAATAAATATTACACTATTTTTATTACAATATAATATAGTTATTTATAATATACTAGCCTTCCCCTGCCACGCGTCGCTGTGGCCGACATGGGGGTTCTGTGTGGGAGGTTTGGCTCATTTCTATCATTGGTGGGATTCAGAATGCACTTTGATTGTAGGTGAACTATACATTCCAGCAACTACAACTCCCAAATGTCAAGATTCTATTTTCCCCAAACTCCACCAGTGTTCACATTTGGGCATATTGACTATTTGTGTAGAGTTTGGTCCAGATCCATCATTGTTTGAGTCCACAGTGATTGCTGGATGTAGGTGAACTACAACTCTAAAACCAAAGGACACTCTAAAACCAAGACTGTTGGTCTTGGGAGAACTGTGTGCCAAGTTTGGCCCAATTCCATCGTTGGTGGGGTTCAGAATGCTCTTTGATTGTACGTGAACTATAAATCCCAGCAACTACAACTCCCAAATGACAAAATAAATTTTTTTGAGTGAAGGACATACATTGGGTTGTTAGGTGTCTTGTGTCCAAATTTGGTATCAATTCGTCCAGTGGTTTTTGAGTTCTGTTAATCCCACAAACGAACATTACATTTTTATTTATATAGATTATTATATAGTAATAATATGTATTATATAATATAGAATAGTAATGATAATGTCATACCAATGATAATTACACACACACACATACACACAGAGACAGGCTCCCACTTCCACAAATAGCTATGATCCCCACCCATGAGGAGCCACCAATGGCCCTCCCTCCAATGACATTGCAGATATAGTGAACGCCATGAATTTGTCCAAGAGCCCTGCCAATATCCTCCACAAACACTTTTTCAAATAACCTGGGCAACGCCAAGTACCTAAGCTAGTATTCGATATTATATGATGTACCTTTGGCCGGGGTCCCTGCCATGGAGCTGTCGTAGCCCCCAAAGGTCTCTGCACGCCTCAAGGCTCCGGACCCGCTGGGCTCTTCGGGACGGGGATCAGCTCCGCTCCCAAATTGGGCCAAGATCCAGCTCTGCAGACCCTCCACTGGAATGACAGAGAGGAGAATCTGTGATGAATAGGACATAAGGTTTGAATGAAATTGAATGAACGATGTATGGTTGAGAGATGCCATCCTAAGAAATGAGGCCTGGGAAACTACAGAAAGAAGACATGATCTATAATGAAAAGTTGCTGAAATGCTGATGACCAGAGATAAATGATGAACTCTGTAGTGGAAAACAACATGGTTACATGACTAGAGATAAATGATGAACTCTGTGGTGGAAACCAACATGGTTACATGTCATCAGCTGGGGACCCCTCCCCACAGCACCAACTGCCACTCTGGGCCAGAGTGACGAGAGAGGGGGCCTGGGGACAGTTCCATCTTGTCTCCTGCCTATGTCATCAGTTGGGGACCCCTCCCCCCAGCACCAACTGCCGCTCTGGTCCAGAGCGAAGAGAGAGGGGGCCAATGGACAGTTCCATCTTGTCTCTTGCATAAGAAATCAGTTGGGGACCCCTCCCCCCAGCACCAACTGCCGCTCTGGGCCAGAATGAAGAGAGGGGGGGGGGCAGGGGACAGTTCCATCTTGCCTCCTACATGTCATCAGTTGGGGACCCCCCCCCCCAGCACCAACTGCTGCTCTGGGCCAGAGTGAAGAGAGAGGGGGCCAGGGGACAGTTCCATCTTGTCTCCTAAATATATCATCATTTGGGGACCCCTCCCGCCAGCACTAACTGCTGCTCTGGGCCAGAGTGAAGAGAGAGGGGGCCAGGGGACAGTTCCATCTTGTCTCCTAAATATATCATCATTTGGGGACCCCTCCCGCCAGCACTAACTGCTGCTCTGGGCCAGAGTGAAGGGAGGGGGAGGCAGGGGACAGTTCCATCTTGTCCCCTGCACATGTCATCAGTTGGGGAACCCTTCCCCCAGCACCAACTGCCACTTTGGGTCAGAGTGAAGAGAGGGGGGGTCAGGGGACAGTTCCATCTTGTCCCCTGCCTATGTTATCAGTTGGGGACCCCTCCCCACAGCACCAACTGCTACTCTGGGCCAGAATGAAGAGAGGGCCCAGAGCATATGCAGGGGACATATGCAGGGGACAAGTTCCATCTTGTCTCCTGCATATGTCATCTGTTGGGGACCCCTCCCCCCAGCACCAACTGCTGCTCTGGGCTAGAGTGAAGGGGGGGCGGGCGGAAGACAGTTCCACCTTGTCTCCTGTGCTATTTTACATGACCAGAGATAAATGATGAACTCTGGGGTGGAAAACAACATGTTTACATGAGCACAAATAAATTATTAATTCTGTGGTGGAAACCAACATGTTTACATGACCAGAGACAAATGATTAACTCTGTGGTGAAAACCACACATGTTTACATGACCAGAGATAACTTGCAAACACAGACAAGCAACTGTTATTCTTTCTCCCACCCTGGACATTCCACAGATATATCTACACACCAAACATCTCAGCCACTTGCCTCATTCCCAACAGACCTCTGAACAAACCTCTGAGGATGCCTGCTACAGATGCAGGCAAAATGTCAGAAGAGAATGTGACTGGAACATGGGCATACAGCCTGAAAAACTCACAGCAACACAATGATTCCAGCCATGAAAGCTTTCAATCACACATGGGGAAAGTGTGTTGACCAAGAAACCTCAAGCGGCTGAAAGCTGAATAGTGCCTTGCTAAGGGCAACCTCACAACGAGACAAACATCAGATGGAAATGCCTCCACAGCACCTGTTAGTGCCTACCTTGCTCCATGGCCTGCTTGAGGATGGCTTCCCCTTGAAGGTCCTCTAGGGACTCGGCCTTCGGGACAAGGAGAGGGGTGCGAACAAGGCCTGGCTCCTCGAAGCCAAACATCTCAGCCATCTCCAGGTAGATCTGCTGTTTCTCATTCAGACTCTGCACAATCTGCTCGTCTTTTGCGCTCAGGCGCTCTGGAAGAAATAGAAAAACCTGACATTAACCAGATTGAAACAACAGTGAAGAGCACAGAAATAGCAAGGGATATGGCTTCCAGTTGTACATGGCTGTTCATTGATTAGTTTACATCAGGCATGGGCAAACTTGGGCAATTCCCAGAATTCCTAACAACCTACCTGTTTACATGACCAGAGACAAATTAAGAATTGTGGTAGTTGAAATCCAAAACACTCAGAGGGGCCAAGTTTGCCCGTGCCTGATGTAGATGGTTGTACATGTTTTGTATATAAATGTTTCAATGGTTTTTAACTGTGGATTTTTAAACACTGTTTATATTTAATTCTGTTTTAATATTTGCATATTGGTATATTTTAAATTGTATTTTAATGCTTTTATGTTAAGCTTCTTTGAGTCTCCTTCGAGAGGGATAAAGCAGGGTATAAATATAATAATATTCATATAAGAATAAATATAGATTGTCATATAAGAAATAAATGTAGATGGTTGTTCATTAATGAATGTAGATGGCTGTACATGAATAAATATAGATTGCTGTATATGAGTACAGATTGTCTTACATCTATGGTTCACAACCTGTGGTCTGTGGACCACCAGTGGTCCGGAAGAACTAAAATATGGTCCACGGCCTCACCGTTACGACACCGTTGCAACAAGAGCAAATGGTCTTGCAAAATGTATTGTTGAAGGCTTTCATGGCCAGAATCACTGAGTTGTTGTAGGTTTTTCCGGACTATATGGCCATGTTCTAGAGGCATTTTCTCCTGACGTTTCGCCTGCATCTATGGCAAGCATCCTCAGAGGTAGTGAGGTCTGTTGGAAGTAGGAAAATGGGTTTATATATCTGTGAAATGACCAGGGTGGGACAAAGGACTTTTGTCTGCTGGAGCTAGGTGTGAATGTTTCAACTGGCCACCTTGATTAGCATTTAATGGCTTGGAAGTGCCTGGGGGGAATCTTTTGTTGAGAGTGATTTGATGTGCCTGATTGTTTCCTCTCTGTTGTTTTGCTGTTGTAATTTTTGAGTTTTTTAAATACTGGTAGCCAGATTTTGTTCATTTTCATGGTTTCTTCCTTTCTGTTGAAATTGTCCACATGCTTGTGGATTTCAATGGCTTCTCTGTGTAGTTCTCTGTGTAGTCTGACATGGTGGTTGTGAGAGTGTAGAATGTGGACAAGTCTACATAGGGACCACCAAATGCAGCATTGCCCAAACACGAATCAAGGAACATGAAAGGTACTGCAGACTACTTCAACCAGAGAAGTTAGCCATAGCAGAGCACCTGATGAACCAGCCTGGACACAGCATATTATTTGAGAACACAGAAATGCTGGACCACACCAACAACCACCATGTCAGACTCCACAGAGAAGCCACTGAAATCCACAAGTATGTGGACAATTTCAACAGAAAGGAAGAAACCATGAAAATGAACAAAATCTGGCTACCAGTATTAAAAAACTCAAAAATTACAACAGCAAAACAACAGAGAGGAAACAATCAGGCACATCAAATCACTCTCAACAAAAGATTCCCCAGGCACTTCCAAGCCATTAAATGCTAATCAAGGTGGCCAGTTGAAACATTCACACCTAGCTCCAGCAGACAAAAGTCCTTTGTCCCACCCTGGTCATTCCACAGATATATAAAGCCATTTTCCTACTTCCAACAGACCTCACTACCTCTGAGGATGCTTGCCATAGATGCAGGCGAAACGTCAGGAGAAAATGCCTCTAGAACATGGCCATATAGCCTGAAAAAACCTACAATAACCCAGGTCTTGCAAAACCCTCTTACAGTGCCGAAACAATTGGGACGTCGGGAGGGGAGAGGCTGACTACCCACGAAAAGCGCAACAACAAGTTTCCTAACTGCTGCTTCACTGCCTCCTCCCTCCCCCTGAGAGGAGCTGTTCCATGTGGCGCCTCGAAGCAGGGGTGCCTGTTCCTGGGGTTATTTGGGGTACTTATTTCGAAAATTGCATTGGATAGACCACATCAGCTCTAGATTATTAAATATGGTTTTCTGTGGGTGAGCAGATGGCGACTACTGAATGGCATATGTTCTGTAGCAGAAACTAGAGCTGATGTGGTCTATCCAATGCAGTTTTCTGAATCAGCACCCCAAATAACTAAACCAAATCTAAAGTTGACCAAAAATTGATTCATAATTCTTTTGGTACTAATGTTGGAGAGTGGTCCCTGATCAAATTGGTCCCTGGTCAAAAAAAAAAGGTTGGGAACCACTGACTTGCATGAATAAATATAGGTGGTTGTTCATTAATAAATATAGATTGTTGTACATGAATATAGATTGCCATAGATAATAATAATAATAATAATAATAATAATAATACTTTATTTATACCCCGCTACCATCTCCCCAAGGGGACTCAGAGCAGCTTACATGAGGCCAGGCCCAACAACCGATCAATAAAAACAACAAAGCAATAAGCAAATAAAACAATACAATTAATATAACTCACAAATAGACAATAACAAGCAGAGATTTAAAAACCTATGGCCGGGCCAGTTGTAGTAGTTAATTTTTTAAAAATAAACGCTGGGCATGAGCAGAGGTAGGATGTATCTAGTAGGAGGGTATTAAAGAAATGTAGGGAAAGCAACCCAACCCTGAGGACATTTTGCAGGGAATTGTTTCCTTTATTCAAAGAAGGCACACTGGAACAGCCATGTTTTCAGGCTCCTCCTAAAGACTGCCAATGTTGGGGCTTGCCTGATATTCTTGGGAAGTGAGTTCCAGAGTCGGGGGGCCACCATAGAGAAGGCCCTCTCCCTCGTCCCCACCAATCACACCTGCGAAGGGGGCGGGAGCGTGAGCAGGGCCTCTCCAGATGATCAAAGAGATCGCGTGGGTTCATACACAGAAATGTGGTCACGCAGGTAGGCAGGTCCCAAACTATTCCGGGCTTTTTAGGTAAGAACATGCACTTTGAATTGGGACCGGAAAATGAACGGCAGCCAATGGAGCTCCTTAAACAGGGAGATGACTAACTGTAGATGGTTGTTCATGAATACATGTAGAAAGTTGTTGATGAATAAATGTAGATGGTTTGGCTTGATTCAAAAACCACCTCTTAGTTCTTCTGTGGAATTAAACAATTGTATTTTTAATCTTCTCATTTCTAGTCTTTGGGAAAATAAAAAAAGACTAGAGATATTGAGGCACTGTGTCTCAACAATTTTTGGCGCCCAAATAGGGACTCGAGAAAATTCTCGGTGTTTGCTTATTTATTTATTTATTTGCAGCTTTTATATTCCGCCCTTCTCACCCTGCAGGGGACTCAGAGCGGATTACAGTGTACACATATATGGCAAACATTCAATGCCAATTTTTGACATACAAACATATACAGACATAGACAGAGCTTTTTTTTATTTAGCTTTTTCTGGCCACCAGGGGAGCTGTCGCTTTCATCTGCGACGCTGATGAAGCACTTCTGCATTCCCGCATGCTTCCCCGCTGTAATGCTTTTGCTGGAGTCTTCTTTATGGCCTCATAAATCAGTTAATTTAGCCTCCCCACACTTTAAGGTGGTACCTTATTTTCCTACTTGACAGATGCAACTGTCTTTCGGGTTGCAAAGGTTGACAACAGGCTACACACAATTGGTTGGAAACCCACTCCAATCCGGGCTGGCTTTGAACTCATGACCTTTTTGGTCAGAGTGATCTTAATGCAGCTGACACTTAGCCAGCTGCACTACAATCCCGGTGTTTCCCTTTAAGTCCCCCTGTTTCTGATTGGGAAATCAAAATGACTAGAGATATTGGGGCACGGTGCATCGGCAATACCATAAAAAAATCATAGGAAGATAATTTCCCCCCATAAATGGGTAAAAAAAAGCATGGATAAGTGATTTGCCATGATAGGGGATTCTGGCTCTGAACGCCCTTTACTTACCTTGGAAGTCTTTCAGCTTTGTGGCCCTGGCTTCGGCCTGCTTGCGTTCCTCCTCCAGATCGGCGAGGACTCCTTCCTCTTCGTCGGGGCAGCTGTAGAGGACAAGAAATTGAATGAAATTGAATGATTGGGGTTCGGTTAAAAGCCTATTAAGGCTTGTCAAGGCTGAAGACATCATCCTAAGAAATTTGGAAATCTGGAAAAATACATTGCGGAGAAACAAAGAAGGCGAAATATTCATTAATTGTGGCAAGAAAAATGTCACAGACGAACTGAACAATAGTGGGAACTGGGAACTTTTGGGGTATGCAACTCATGTTTGCATGGTCTTTAAGTTAAAGGAAGTCAGGAACAACAACTCCTCAACATTAAGGAAGACAAACAACGTCTATTCGGGAATTGATAGAAATGCCAGCAAGTCTTCACTGAATGACAATTTGTCAAAACAATCAAGAGAACAGCAAAAAGGCTCTACATAAGGAGATCTTTTTGTCTTCGGAAAGTGGGCCAGATCTGCGATGAATGCAGGATTTGAACAACCACCTCCTTCCAAGAAGCCTGACTGAAGAAGGACGGTGAGAATGAATGTGAATGAATGTATTACGAGTGAATGTTACAAGTATATGTGGTGATGAACTGAATAAAGAAGGATGGAGAGTATGAAGGAGTGAATGAATGGATTACAAGTGAATGTTTATGTGATGAACTGAATGAAGGATGAGTATGAATGAGTGGATGAATGGATTACGAGTGAATGTTACGAAAATATGTGACATTTCCCCTATTTGTCTGTGTAGCCATAGAGCTATTATAAAACCCAGTACTGGAATTTGTATGTCTATTTCTTCCTCTGAAAGTGCCTGATGCAACCTTTCCCACTGAAAATGGATTAAAGAGCATTTTTAAGGTTCAAGAAGTATTCATGAAAAGCGTCCCACCCCCTCGTCCTTTTTCTAACTCTAAATCTGGGCCTCCAGGGTCCAAGGGCCTGTAAGCGCTCACCTCTCCACTGCCCGGCGGATCTGCGCCATCCAGAAGTTCCTGTCCTCCTTGGAAGCGGTGTGTATCTCGTACATCTCTGGTCCTTTCAAGGAGGCACTAATCAGGAACATGGCCCGCTCCTCATTGGCCACTTCCCGGACAATCAGCTTCTGCAGTGAAATCACCGGTGGCTTGGTGTCCTGCGGAGAGGAAGGCCCTCGTTTTGTGATGAATGAATGGACTGAATGAAATTGTATGATTGGGAGAACACCACAGTGAAATACATCTATAAAATCACATATTAAAACATAGTATATTTCATCACATAATTGTCGCACCCCCTTTTGGGGTTGGCAAAATTTGGTATTTTTGTGTTTCTCGCATAGTAGTCGTAGAACCATTTGGGGCTGGTTTATTTATTTATTTATTTATTTAGGGCTTTCATATCCTGTCCTTTCTCAACCTCCGTAGAGGGACTCAGGACGTATTCTCCCCTATGAACCATCAAGATTATTAAGATCATCTGGAGAGGCCCTGCTCTCGGTCCCACTGGCCTCGCAAGGGCGTCTGGTGGGGACGAGGGACAGGGCCTTCTCAGTGGTGGCCCCTCGACTCTGGAACTCTCTCCCACTGAAGATCAGAACCGCCCCGTCTATCCTGACATTTAGGAAACAGATGAAGACTTGGTTATGGAGACAGGCATTCGACAAGTGAGCCAACACCCTGAGATATGGATGGAGGATGATGAGCAACTATTTTAGTGTGACGACTGACCATTATAGTTATTGATTGTAATTGCTGCTTTAATGTTTTACTGTAATATGTATTATGATGTTTTATTGATTGTATGTGATATTATGGTTGGAAACTGATCTGAGTCCCTCAAGAGAGGTGAGAAGGCCGGTATACAAAACTTTTAAATAAATAAATAAATAAATAAGGAGTGTCTAAAGAGGGAAGTCTCTACTTTCAATGAGGTCCCAAAATGTCCACAAAGGGAGATTCCTCCTCCAACACCTGCGCAGCCCTCTTCTCCCTTCTAGTAGTAACGTTACTATCACACTGTACTACAACAACAGAGGCTCTGGACCTAAGGACTTTCATTTTATAACTTTGGTCTAAGGTATGTTAATACACATCATGCCTTAATATATGCTTTTATGATTGTGATTTAACAACCGTATTTCATCACATAATAGTTGCACCCTCTTTTGTTCATTATTGGAGAGTGCCACTCTTTTCTTCCTCCTTCTATTCTCTGATGACAAGGCAATTTACGAAATCTGAAACAGAGCTCTTTGGAGAAAGGAGGAACGATCTGAGTTCCAGAATCTCCCCATTTCTGTTATTTCAAACTTCCTTAAGGCATCTGAGGAAGGAGGAAAGAGTACCGCTCCAGAGACCTCCATTTTATAGTTTTTTAACTGCCTTGCCTTCAGAGAAAGAAGGAAGGACCAGCCCCAAATGGCTCTGTAACTAATATGCGAGGAACACAAAAACATCTATTTTGCTACCCCAAAAAGGGTGTGTGTGCAACTATTATGTGATGTAATACAGTATGTTTTAATATGTGATTGTAATATATGTATTTTTAGTGCTCTGCCTTAAGCAGAAAGGAGAGGCGGGGAATACATAAAAATTATTATTATTCTTGTTCTATATTGCCCACCAGAGGCTTCCAAACCCACCATACGTACCACGGATGCAAACACGTATTTCTGGTCCTTCTCTTGCAGGAGCAAAAGCACGTCTGTCAGCAAGACGGCCAGAACATCTGCCAAAAAGGGACAAGGGAGGGAAAGAACAAGAGGTTTACATACCCCATTGTGGTTGGGGTGTTGTGTGGTTTCCGGGGTGTATGGCTAATGTGTTCTAGCAGCACTTTCCCCTGACGTTTAGTCTGTATCTGTGGCTACTGGAAACTTCTGAGGATCTGAAGGTAGTCAAGCAAATGGAGTATATATAGCTATAGGTGATAATTCTATATCCATCTATCTAGCTATCTATCTATCAGATTATCATCCTACTAGCTGTCCCTTGCCACGCATTGCTGTGGCCCAGTCTGTTGATCTGGAAAATAAAGTAATGAGAAAGTGTTGGTTTCTAATATATGTAATGTCTTTATGCTTGTGGGTTAACAATATTTCTTGCTGTTTCTTTGTCAGTGTTGATGTGGAGAGTGCCTGGTTTGCCTACTCTGGAATATGCAACATATCATATCTTTCTTCAGGGGTCCCTTTCAAATCTATGATACTATATCTCTGTGTGTGTGTGAATCATATCTATCTATATCTATGGTTGGATGGCTCTTTGTCAGGAGGACTTTGATTACGTTTTCTTGCCCTGGTGAAGGGAGTTGGACTGGATGGCCTTGAGTATTTTCTGTCGATCATGGGGTTCTGTGTGGGAAGTTTGCCCCAATTCTGTTGTTGATGGCTTTCATTGTAGGTGAACTATAAATCCCAATAACTACAACTCCCAAATGTCAAGGCCTATTTTCCACAAACTCCATCTGTGTTCTTATTTGGTCATATTGAGGATTCGTGCCAAGTTTGGTCCAGAACCATCATTGTTTGAGTCCATGGTAGTCTCTGGATGTAGGTGAACTACAACTCCCAAACTCAAGGCCAATGCTCCCCAAACCCTTCTAGTGTTTTCTGTTGGTCATGGGAGCCCGGTTGGTTCAATTCTATCATGCTATTTGATTGTAGGTGTAGATCTATCTATCTATCTATCTATCTATCTATCTATATCTATGATTGGATGGGTCTTTGTCAGGAGGACTTTGATTACGTTTTCTTGCCCTGGTGAAGGGAGTTGGACTGGATGGTCTTAACCATTTTCTGTTGGTCATGGGGGTTCTGTGTGGGAAGTTTGCCCCAATTCTGTCATTCGTGGGGTTCAGAATGCTCTTTGATTGTAGGTGAACTGCGAATCCCAGGGACTACAACTCCCAAATGTCAAGGTCTTTTTCCCCCAAACTCCATCTGTGTTCATATTTGGGCGTACTGAGTGCTTGTGCCAAGTTTGGTCCAGATCCATCATTGTTTGAGTCCACAGTGCTCTCTCGGTGTAGGTGAACTACAACTCCCAAACTCAAGGTCAATGCCCACCAAACCCTTGCAGTATTTTCTGTTGGTCAAGGGAGTTATGTGTGCCAAGTTTGATTCAATTCCATCGTTGATGGAGTTCAGAATGCTCTTTGATTGTAGGTGAACTATAAATCCCAGCAACTACAACTCCCAAATGACAAAATCATAATTTTTTGAGTGATGGTCACTCCTTGTGTTGTGAGATGTTTTGTTGCCAAATTTGGTGTGATTTCGTTCATGGGTTCTTTTGTTTTTAAGGAACTCATTATGCACAAAGCATTTTTATATATATAGATATCCAATCTTCTATTATCATTCTATATCCAATCATCCATCCATCTATCTATCTAATGATCATTCTATATCCAATCTTCTATCTATCTATGCAATGATCTTCCTATATCCAATTATCTATCTATCTATCTATCTATCTATCTGATGACAGTGACTAATGAATGCCATCTGGGCAGAGGTCTCCGGGCAGTAAGCAATCAAGCACTAATAAACACCATCCAGATATTCCACAGGTATATACATATGTACACATTCCACTTGCTTGACTACCATCAGATTCCAGTAGCCACAGGTGCAGGCGAAATGACAAAAGGAGCAAATGCTGCTAGATCACGTTGGCCAGATGGCCCAGAAACCATACAACAACAACACCCCTGTGTATTCTGGCCACGAAACCCTTCAACAACCTGTTGTGGTGCCTGGTCCCACCTTTGAGGCGGCCCGAGGCGGCCTTGAGGTAGAGTGGCCCGTCCAGCTGGAGCCGGCGCTGCAGCAGGTCCTCCTTGCGGAAGACAAGGCCATTCTTGAACTTCCCCACTGAAGTCTTGAGCTCCGTCCTGGCCAGGATCTCCCGGAGGCGCTGTCCTTTCTCGCACTCATTCACTGCTGCGTCCACGGCCGTGAGCACCTCCCTAATCAGGGCCAGTGCCTGCGTCAGCTCCTCCCACTCCTTGGTGCCGGCTGCGGAAGGAAGCAGGGGGTGAGAAGGGGAAGGTAGTGGGGTAGTGGTAGTTCAAAATAATAATAATAATAATAATAATAATAATAATAATAATAAGTTATCCGAACCCTTTCCCATATTTGGGGTGGGGATGAGGTGGTGAACAACAACAACAACTGATCTGAATCCTTTCCCACATTTGGGGAAGTGAAAATCATCATCCTCATCCTCATCCTCACCCCCAGAACAGATCTGAACCCTTTCTGTCCCACATTTTGGGGAGGTGAAAAAAATTATTATTAATAGACCTTGAACCCTTTTCTGCATTTGGGATGGTAGTGGTGGAAAAAATCTAACAACAACAACAACGGCTCTGAACCCTTTCCCACATTTGGGGTGGTAATTGTAAAAAAACCCATAACAACAATATCAACAATAATCTGAATGCTTTGCCACATTTGGGGTGCTGGTAGTGGTGAAAAAACATAACAACAACAACTGCTCTGAACCCTTTCCCACATTTGGGGTGGTAATTGTAAAAAAAACCCATAACAACAACTATATCAACAATAATCTGAACGCTTTGCCACATTTGGGGTGGTGGTAGTGGTGAAAAAACACAACAGCTACAACCAAAACAGATCTGAACTCTTTCCCACATTTAGGGTGGTGGGGTAATGAAAAAAACACCATAACAACAACTGATCTGAAGTCTTTCCCACATTTGGGGTAGTGGGGTGGTGAATAATAATAACAACAATAACATCAACTAACCTAAATCCTTTCCCACTTTGGGGAGTGTGTGAAACAACAACAACCACAACAACAACTGATCTGACAACAACAAAAAGAAATGACCTGAACCCTTTCCCATATCTGCAGTGGTGGTGATGAAAAAACATAATAATAATAATAATAATAATAATAATAATAATAATAAAGCTGAATCCTTTCCCACATTTGGGGGGGGGTGAGAAAAAACATATTATTGTTATTATTATTAGATAAACAACAAGATTATTACACAGCACACAAGATCACTATGCTGGCTTTTGTATTGGATCCCATGTCAGACACTTCCCAAGAGTCTAAGACTATGTGATGTATTGGCGAATAATGTGTGCAGATCCAAATAGGGTGGCCTTTTGCAGCTGACAGAAGGTAATTTTGTCAATACCTTGTTGTTATTTTTGTTGTTGTTATCATTGTTATTAGACATGAACCTTTTCCCACCTTTTGGGTGATGAAAAAACATAACAACAACAACAATAGGAAAACAAAGGGAAGGCACCACACCTTCAGTGTTGTGGATGATGCGCTCCAGCAGGACTGGGTACTTGGTGATGCGCTGTGTGACGAGAAGGTTGCACTCCTGGATGCCCAGCCGCCGCACAATGGACGCATTGCTGATCCTCTAGGGAACAAGAGGCAGAAGAAGAAGGAAGGAAGAAAAGAAAGAAAGGGAGGGACGGAGGGGAAAAGAGGACAGGAAGGTTCTCCTCCCCCTTCTGCTCTCTACCTTGATCAGGTTCTGGAACTTCTTGCTCTGCTGCATCAGCTCCTTGTAGTAGCTGACGGCCTCGCCGTGGCCGCTGCAGAAGGTGCCGTACTTCTCCTTCATTCGCTCTCCCGTCTCACCAGAAAACTACAAAGAAAGGTGGGGAGATTACAATGGGATGTTTTGGGGAATAGTGCTAGCATGGGGGTCAAGGTAAAGCCCATCGCCGTACGGGTCCAACTCAAGACTTATGCGTAATTCCAACATGTATTTGGTATTTCTTTTATTGTACTGAGAAACGTTAAGCTGGCACAGGGATATCTTAACTTAAAAGAGTTTTAATTTGTTCCATGACCAAGCTCTTAACTCAAACCGCTCTTTTCTCAAAGAGAATTTTCCCATTCAAATGCAGTGAAATGCTATTAATCCGTTACAGACCACAAACCCCCTGCTTAAAGAGATTTTAATGAATATTATTATTATGACAATTATTATGACAATTAGGTTTATCATTATTATGACTATTATTAATAATTTTATATTTTGACAATTATTATTACTCTTATGTTTATTATTATGACTATTATGATTGTTATATTTATTATTAGTATTATTATTCTTGCTATTATTTTTATTATTTTGACAATTATTATTACTATTACGTTTATTATTATGACTATTATTTATTATTACTACTATGCTTATTATTATGCCAATTATTACTATTGTTATGTTATTACAAATATTATTACTATTAAGTTTATAAATAATAACTATTATTACGATTGTTATGTTTATTATTATGACTATTATTACTGTTGTTATGTTGATTATTACTACAATTATTAATACAATTGTTATGTTGATTATTATGCCAATTATAATGTTTATTATGCCAATTATTATTACTGTTGTTATGTTTATTATTATGATGCTGGTTATGATGTTTATGATTTATTTTTTTTTGGTCGTGTCAGGAGCGACTTGCGAGACTGCAAGTCGCTTCTGGTGTGAGAGAATTGGCCGTCTGCAAGGACGTTGCCCAGGGGACGCCCGGATGTTTTGATGTTTTATCATCCTTGTGGGAGGCTTCTCTCATGTCCCCGCATGAGGAGCTGGAGCTGACAGAGGGAACTCATCCTCACTCTCCCCGGATTTGAACCTGCGACATGTCGGTCTTCAGTCCTGCCGGCACAGGGGTTTAACCCACTGCGCCACTGGGGGCTCCATATGTTTATGATGATGATTACAGTATCTATGTATTGTCGAAGGCT
Organism: Anolis sagrei; assembly: GCF_037176765.1. Classification (NCBI taxonomy): domain Eukaryota; kingdom Metazoa; phylum Chordata; class Lepidosauria; order Squamata; family Anolidae; genus Anolis; species Anolis sagrei. The sequence goes on along the minus strand of NC_090034.1, from coordinate 58,780,855 downwards.
TTCATGGCCGGGATCACTGGGTTGTTGTAGGTTTTTCCGGGCTATATGGCCATGTTCTGGAGGCAATTTTTCTCCTGATGTTTTGCCTGCATCTATGCCAAGCATCCTCAGAGGTAGTGAGGTCTGTTGGAAGTAGGAAAACTGGGTTTATATATCTGTGGAATGACCAGGGTAATGTTTCAGCTGATCACCTTGATTTGCATTCAATGGCCTGGAAGCGCCTGGGGGGAATCTCTTGTTGAGAGTGAATTGATGCGCCTGATTGTTTACTCTCAACAAGAGATTCCCCCCAGGCGCTTCCAGGCCATTGAATGCAAATCAAGGTGATCAGCTGAAACATTACCCTGGTCATTCCACAGATATATAAACCCATTTTTCCTAGTTCCAACAGACCTCACTACCTCTGAGGATGCTTGCCATAGATGCAGGCGAAACGTCAGGAGAAAAATTGCCTCCAGAACATGGCCATATAGCCTGGAAAAACCTACGATTACAGTATCTACCGTGTTTTCCCGAAAATAAGACACTGTCTTATATTTATTTTTTCTTCGAGAAGACACACTGGCTTGTTTTCAAGGGATGTCTTATTTTTATTAAGTATGGCACAACAATCTACATTTATTCAAATTTATTCAAATATAGTTGAGTTGTCTTTTTCTGGAACAACTTCATAACTTACAGTGCTGAGTAAAACGGCAGCCACAACTTTACTTCTTCCCCCTGACGGCACACAATACCTAAAGTAGAGTGTCCTGCTCCTCACTTCACTGAAGGGACTTTAACTTTGACTTTCTATGTTCCCCTCTATGCTTCAGCTTGCAGCATGCACAGAACGACAGGGTCTTGACAGGGGGAGCCGACCTTGACCTTGTTGATGGGGCTGCCCGCACCTCTCTGGTCACCTCTGAGCCAGCAGCTTGACCATGTTGCATAGCCACGCCTATAACCATGTCTTATTTTCGGGGTATGGCTTATATTGCACAAATGCTTAGATATACTGCTATGGCTTATTTTATGGGCATGTGTTATTTTCGGTGAAACATGGTAATTTGGAAGGAAAGATTCTGGGGACTCAACATCATAATTAATAAACATAATAACTGTAATAATAATGGTCATAACAATAAATGTAACAATATTTATTTTATTTATTTATTTAGAAGTTTTATATATTGGTCTTCTCTACCTCCGGAGAGGGACTCAGGCCGGTTCACAACATATATACAAAACCAATACAACAGATCATCATTAAACATTAAAACCTAAAATACAATAAAAATACCTCATCACATTACACAAGCCAAGTCGTCAAATACAGTTACGATTCATCACCATCCTTCCGTATGCACAGGGTTATTGACTCACTCGTCAAATGCCATATTCCAAAGCCAGGTTTTTAGTAGCTTTCTAAACGACAGAAGGGAAGGGGCAGATCTAATCTCTAGTGGAAGGGACTTCCAGAGCCAGGGAGCCACCACCGAGAAGGCCCTGTCCCACGTCCCCACCAGACGCGATTGCGAAGGTGGTGGGACCGATAGCAGGGCCCCTCCTGAAGATCTTAATAACCTTGATGGTTCATAGGGGAGCCCCCAGTGGCGCAGTGGGTTAAAGTACTGTGCCGGCAGGACTGAAGACCGACAGGTCGCAGGTTCAAATCCGGGGAGAGGCGGATGAGCTCCCTCTATCCGCTCCAGCTCCTCATGCGGGGACATGAGAGAAGCCTCCCACAAGGAGAGAAGCCTCCTTGCAGACGACCAATTCTCTCACAACAGGAAGCGGTTGCTCCTGACACGACAAAAAAATAATAATAGGGGAGAATCCGTTCGGATAGGTAAATTGGGCCGTAACCGTTTAGGGATTTATAGGTCAACACCAGCACTTCGAATTGTGCTCGGAAGCTAATTGGCAGCCAGTGGAGCTGGCGTAACAGAGAAGTTGTATGCTCCCTGTACCCCGCTCCTGTTAGCAATCTGGCTGCCGCTCGTTGGACTAACTGAAGCTTCCGGGCAGTCTTCAGAGGCAACCCCACATAGAGAGCGTTGCAGTAGTCTAAACGGGATGTAACCAGATGTACGGGATGTACAATAGTAATAATAATGGTCATAATAATAAACATAGTAATAGTTATAATAATAAACTTCATAGTAATAAAGGTCATAATAATAAACATTACAGTAGTAATAATAATTGGCAGAATAAATAGTAATAATAGTAATAATAAACTTGATAGTAATAACCGTCACAATAAACATAATAATACTAAAATTTATAAACTTAATAATAATTATTGTCATGATAATAAACAGAACAATAGTAAATAATAATTGTCATAAAAATAAACTTAATAGTAATAATTGTCATAATAATGAAGCCCCAACAGAAGAACCCTCTTTAAGTTCTTCTAGTGTGACCCTGTGCTCAACTCCCACCAGACGGGACTGCCTACCTGTCAATATGCAAAAGGTCCCTGCTGTGCTTTCTGAAATCCCCGAAAGAAAAACAGAGACACCCAGAGAGGGCTTTTCTCACCTGCTGTACCAAGAGGTCCCCGATGTGCTGGATGACGTAGTTGCGCTGGCTGCCGTCCTCCAGCGCCTGTGCCCGGCGCTCCTTGAGGCGCGAGAGGAAGGCCGCATGCAGCTCCAGCAGCTCCTCCACGCAGGGGAAGAGGCGCTGAGCGGCGGCCAGGCCCAACTGCAGCTCCTCCCGCACGGCCCGCGAGTAGACCTTTAGCAGGATCTTCAGCGTCCGGACGTGGTGCATCTCTGTCTGCATCAGCTCTGCAAGGAACAAGGCAAAGAAGAGTAGATTACAAGCGGGACGAGGTCACCTGCCAGCTGCTCTCTCACCAGCCTTTCCCTTCTTTCCTCTTTTTTTTTATTTAAGAATTTGTAATGAAAGGGCACCTTACACGGATCTGCGTGCATCATTCGAAAATATATCACACAGTCCTAGACGCTTGGGAATAATAATAATTTTGTGTGGTTCATGTGAACTTTGCTCGGGCTTTTACATGGAAATAATAATAATAACAATAATAATAATAATCATCATCATTTTTTTAATTAATAATTTTATACCATTTTCTTTTACAGTGAAAGAGGGAGAACAATAGAAAGTTGTGAAGTTTAGACAGACCGTGGGGGATAAAATAAAGGGTAGGCGGGGTAAAAGAGGTAGGGAGGGGCCCAGAAGTAGAATAGAAGGGATAAAGGGGAGGTAGGAATGGGTGGAGAATAGGATGGGGGTCAGACAAATGTGTGCATCACTTCCGTTCAGTCCGCAGAGGAGTGATTATCTCGTTGTATTGTTCCTTTTTCCTGTTCCTTGCTCAATAATAATAATAATAATAACAACAACGTGACTGATGTGGGGGTGGCTCAGGCTTTTAAATAGACATAATGGTGATGATAATAAAACTATTATGTTTAATAATAAGACAACAACAACAATAATAATAATAATAGAGTTGGAAGGGACCTCTAAAGGCCATCTAGTCCAAACCCCTTCTGCCTTCATGCAGGCAAATCACCATCAAAGCCCTCCCTGCCATCTAGCCTCAATAAATAATAATAATAATAATAATAATAATAATAGATATAACAATAACTTAATAAGGTAAAGGAATTATTATTATTACTTTTATTAATAAATAATAAATGTGGGTTGTTGCAGGTTTTTCCGGGCTATATGGCCATGTTCTGGAGGCATTTTCTCCTGACGTTTCGCCTGCATCTATGGCAAGCATCCTCAAAGGTAGTGAGGTCTGTTGGAAGTAGGAAAATGGGTTTATATATCTGTGGAATGACCAGGGTGGGACAAAGGACTTTTGTCTGCTGGAGCTAGGTGTGAATGTTTCAACTGACCACCTTGATTAGCATTTAATGGCTTGGAAGTGCCTGGGGGGAAATTTTTTGTTGAGAGTGATTTGATGTGCCCGATTGTTTCCTCTCTGTTGTTTTGCTGTTGTAATTTTTGAGTTTTTTTAATGCTGGTAGCCAGATTTGGTTCATTTTCATGGTTTCTTCCTTTCTGTTGAAATTGTCCACATGCTTGCGGATTTCAATGGCTTCTCTGTGTAGTCTGACATGGTGGTTGTAAGTGTGGTCCAGCATTTTTGTGTTCTCAAATAATATGCTGTGTAATAATTTCTAATAATAATATTAAATATAATAATAATGTGTGTCCAGTAATCTTCTTCTCTGAATCTACAATTTGGTGATGGATCTGGGCATTGTATGTTTTTACCCTGTTCCCCCTTCTGCTCCCTCACCCATATTGTGTTTTTAGTAGTTATATTTATATTTTTAATGTACCAAACATGCCAGGTTTGTCTGGAAATGTGACACTATTTCCTGTGCTGGTCAATGACCGAAATAAATATTTTGATTTGATTTGATAATAATAACAACAACAACAAATAGGAAAATGAATATCCCACCATAGATGACGTCCTGCCGCTTGACGGTGTCCCGCTCCTGGGCCTTGGCATACCAGGGCTCCACTGCCAGGCTCCATGACTGGGCCTCAAACTCCCGGGCATCCGCTTCCAGCTCGTTCCGCAAGGAGGCAAAGTGGGAATCTGGGAAGGAAATAGGAAACTGTCAGTCTTGGTTACCCGACACTCAGAGAGAGCCTTCCTTCCCTGAGCTGCCTTAGGTCATCATCATGTGACTTCACTAGGCCATTGCATAGCAGATGGACGAACAGGGCAGAAAACAAATATTAAGGTGATGTTAGCTGGCCATAATGACCAATGACTTTGATGTGCAGGAAAGAGGGGAATGTCACTTAATTGATGTGAACCCCATGGCTCTGATGTGAAGGAAAAGGGCAGGCATCAGAGGATTTTTGTGATTGATGACATAATAATAATAATAATAATAATAATAATAATATATATAATAATAATAATAAAACCCACAAGAACTGAATAATAATAATGTTTATAATCTTCTTGTGGAGAGAAAAAGTGGGGTATAAATAAACACAATACAGTAGTCTTGCTTATCCGACATAAACGGACCAGCAGAATGTCGGATAAACGAAAATGTCGGATAATACGGAGTCTCCTACTGTTACCCGTCCTACGTGGCGCTAGACACCTACAATGCTAACAACAGGGACTCAAAGGGTTAAGGCAAGACAATGCCTCGGGGATAGAGCAGCCCAGAAGGAAGTGCCTGGAAGAGAAGCGTGGAAGTCACAGAGGGAAGGAGGGAGGGTGCATAATAATAATAATAATAATAATAATAATAACTTTATTTATATACCGCTCTATCTCCCTGAGGGGACTCAGAGCGGTTCCCAGGTAACATCACAAAACATACAAAGTAAAACAACATAACCATAAGATAAACCAAACAATATAAGCATAAAAATTGTCACCATAACACACACATATTAAAAGTAATCCTGCCTGATCAAGGCAATTTAAAAATTTCAAAGGCCAGGCCACGATTTGTGCAAACCCAAAAATCCTAGGGGCCCCAGGAATTAAGTGCAATGCTATGGCAGGCAACAATAATATTAGGTACAGGTATGTGGCTGTTCATTCCGGGGCCGATTAGAGGAAGTGATCTGGGTAATTGGTAGGAAGAATAAGGCTGTATTTGACAATGTGTAAGGCGGAGTTAGAACTGGTTATTTTCAAAAGCTTGTTGAAACCACCAGGTCTTCAAGCTCTTACGAAAGGAGGGGAAGGATGGGGCCTGTCTTATTTCCCTTGGAAGGGCATTCCAGAGACGGGGGGCCACCACGAGAAGGCCCTCTCTCTCGTCCCCACCAACCGCTTCTAGCCCTGCCTCTTTTCCCCTTTCCTTCCTCCCTCCCTCCTCCTCCTCCTCCTCCTCCTCCTCCTTGTCCTGCCTTTTTCACTTATTGGGAATGAAGAGATGGTTGAGGAGCACTCCTTCAATTGAAGGGGAAATGTTGGAGGAAAGGGGGTGCATCGGATTAGAGTGTCGGATAAGACAGAATGTCGGATAAGTGAAGGTCGGATTAGCGAGACTCTACTGCATGGGTCCTCAAACTAAGGCCCGTGGGCCGAATATGGCCCTCCAATGTCATTTACCCGGCCCTTGCTCAGGGTCACCCTAAATCTGAATTGACTTGAAAGCACACAACAACAATCCTATCTCATCAGTCAAAAGCAGGCCCACAGTTTTCATTGAAATACTAATATAATGGTATAGTGCAATACAGTAATATAAAATACTGATATTGTACTATGCTAATAATATTAAGGCACCGGGATTGTGGCGCAGCTGGCTGAGTGTCAGCTGCATTAAGATCACTCTGACCAAAAGGTCATGAGTTCGAAGCCAGCCCGGGCTGGAGTGGGTGTCCAGCCATTGTGTAGCCCGTTGTCGACCTTTGCAACCCAAAAGACAGTTGCATCTGTCAAGTAGGAAAATAAGGTACCACCTTGTGTGGGAGGCTAAATTTAACTAATTTATGAGGCCATAAAGAAAGAAGACTCCGGGGAATGTGGAATGCGGAAGAACTGCATCGGTGTCGTTGATGGACAATGAAAAGCAGCAGCTCCCCCGGCGGCCAGAAAAAAAAAAAAAAGTTAAATAGCCTTTGTCTGTTAAATGTTATTTGTCAAACTGGCATTGAATGTTTGCCATATATGTGTTTACTGTAATCCGCCCTGAGTCCCCTGCGGGGTGAGAAGGGCGGAATATAAGAACTGTAAATAAAAATAAATAAAAAAAATATAATATATTGTATGAAAATATATCTTGTAAGCCACTCTGAGTCCCCTTCAGGGTGAGGAATATAAATGCCGTAAATAAATAAATAATACATTTATATTTCTTAAAATTGTTCTTCATTTTAATTATTGTATTGTAAGTGTTTTTTGCACTACAAATAAGATGTGTGCAGTGTGATCTAGGGAAGTAATGCTACCCCTCTATTCCGCTTTGGTTAGACCACACCTGGAATATTGTGTCCAATTCTGGGCACCACGATTCAAGAGAGATATTGACAAGCTGGAATGTGTCCAGAGGAGGGCGACTAAAATGATAAAGGGTCTGGAGAACAAGTCCTATGAGGAGCGGCTTAAGGAGCTGGGCATGTTTAGCCTGAAGAAGAGAAGGCTGAGAGGAGATATGATAGCCATGTATAAATATGTGAGAGGAAGCCACAGGGAGGAGGGAGCAAGCTTGTTTTCTGCTTCCTTGGAGACTAGGACGCGGAGCAATGGCTTCAAACTACAAGAGAGGAGATTCCATTTGGACATGAGGAGGAACTTCCTGACTGTGAGAGCCGTTCAGCAGTGGAACTCTCTGCCCCGGAGTGTGGTGGAGGCTCCTTCTTTGGAGGCTTTTAAACAGAGACTGGATAGCCATCTGTCAGGGGTGATTTGAATGCAATATTCCTGCTTCTTGGCAGGGGGTTGGACTGGATGGCCCATGAGGTCTTTTCCAACTCTTTGATTCTATGATTCTATGATAGGGATTCATTCATTTTTATTTTAAATTATAATCCGGCCCTCCAACAGTTTGAGGGACTGTGTCCTGGCCCTCTGTTTAAAATGTTTGAGGACCCCTGCTCTACTGTAACAAGAACGACGCCGACAACAACAACAAAATAATAATAATAATAATAATAATAATAATAATAATAATAGATACATAGCCCTTTCCATACCTTCCACAAATACCGATTCCGAGGTCGACAGTGAGACCGCATCGTCAGCAGCCGGCTTGAGCTTGGCGAGGCCAGAAGAATCCCCTTCGTCCATCTCTCCCCCAGCGAGTCTGAACGATCAAAAGGGAAAAGCAAGGAAGCAGCTCAGTGTCTCTTCCCCAGGTTGACGTTTCTCATTGGAAAGAGCTAAAAAAAGGGCTCCATCTATTGAAGCCACGCATTTCAAAGTAGCTCCAGAAGGAAATGTCAATGGAGGAAGGAGCAGGAAAGGAAAAGGAGAAAAAGGAGGAGGGCGCAAGAGGGATAGATATACTCCACTTGCTTGACTACCACCAGATGCCAGTGAAATGAAAAAAGGTGCCAATGCTGCTAGATCACATTGGCCGTAGAGCCTGGAAACCACAGAACACCCCATTCCCTCTTACTCTCTGCCCCTCATCCTATCTATCTATCTATCTATCTATCTATCTAATCATCCTATTCAATCACCCCATCTTTTGTTATTACTCTCTATCCCTCCCTCCCACCCCATTATCATCCTATCTATAATTTCTCTTTCATTCTATCCAACCATCCCCTTTCTCTCTGTCCCTCCTGCCATCATTCTATTTATCCATCCATCCATAATCTGTCTGTCTGTATATTTATCTAATCACCCTATCCAATCATCCCACCTAACTACCAGTCTCTTTCTCACTCTATTCCTCCTTCCATCTATCATCCTATCTATATGATGACTATCCTATATTCAATCTATCAATCTATCAATCTAGTATCAATCTAGTATAATATATTGTATGTAATATATACCTTGTAAGCCACTCTGAGTCCCCTTCGGGGTGAGAAGGGCAGCATATAAATGCCGTAAATAAATAAATAATATCTATCTATCTATCTATCTATCTATCTATCTGACAACAGTGATTAATGAACGCCACCCGGGCAGAGGAGGTCTCCAGGCTAATGAACACCACCCTGAACATTACTCCACAAGCATATTATACACTCCTGTTGCTCGACTCCGATCCTCTGTAGCCACAGGTGCAGGCAAAACGAACAAAAGAGCAAATGCTGCTAGAACACATTGGCTATACAGCCTGGAAAACCACACAAAACCCCATTCTCTCTGCTCCTCCTTACATTATTATAGCTAGCTAGCTAACTAGCTAGCTAACTATCGATTTATCTAACCATCCTATCCAATAATCCCATCTAATTAACTACTAGTCTCTTTCCTTCCCTATCCCTCCTTCCATCTGTCATCCTATCTGATGATCATCCTATATCGAATCAGCCATCTATCTATCTCAGGGGTCCCCAAACTAAGGCCCGGGGGCCGGATACAGTCCTTCAAAGTCATTTACCCAGCCCTCGCTCAGGGTCAACCTAAGTCTGAAATGACTTGAAAGCACACAACAACAACAGCAATCCTATCTCATCAGCCAAAAGCAGGTCCACACCCCACTGAAGTACAAATAAGTTTATATTTGTTAACACTGTTCTTCATTTTAATTATTATATTGTTTTTAAGTGTTTTTTTGCACTACAAATAAGATATGTGCAGTGTGCATAGGAATTCATTCATTTTTTTTCAAATTATAATCTGGCCCTCCAACCGTTTGAGGGACTGTGACCTGGCCCTATGTTTAAAATGTTTGAGGACCCCTGATCTATCTGATGATCATCCTATATCCAATCATCTATCTATCTGATGATCATTCAATATACAATCATCTATCCATCTATCTGATGATAATCCTATATCCAATTATCCATGTATCTATCTGATGATCATCCTATCAAAACTATCTGATTATCAGCCTATATCCAATCATCCATCTATCTCAGTAGTTCCTAGCCTTTGGGACTCCAGGCATTTTGGATGTCAACTTCCAGAAATCCCAGCCAGCTTACCAGCTGTTAGGAACTGTGGGAGCTGAGGTCCAAAATAACTGGAGGCCCAAAGGTTGGGAACCACTGATCTAACTGATAATCATCCTATATCTAATCATTCATCTATCTAATTGATGATCATCCTATAGCCAATCATCTGTCTACCTATCTGTCTATCTGATGATCATCCTATATCCACTCATCCATCTTATAATCAACCTCTATCTATCTGTCTGTCTGTCTGTCTGATGACAGTGACCAATGAATGCCATCTGGGCAGCGGTCTCCAGGATAGTGAACACCACCCTGAAATTCCACAGGTATATAATACACCCCACTTGCTTGACCGCCAGATCAGATCCTCTGCAGGTGCCAGTAGCCACAGACACAGGTGAAATGAACACAGGAGCAAATGCTGCTAGAACACATTGGCCGAATAGTCCAGAAAACCACACCACACTGAATCCCCTCTTTCTCTCTGCTCCTCCTCCCACTATTCTATCTATCTATCTATCTATCTATCTATCTATCTATCTATCTAGTATCTATCTAATCATCCTATCCAATTATCTCATCTAACTAACTACCAGTCTCTTTCTATCACTATCCCTCCTTCCATCTGTCATCCTATATGTCTGATGATCATTCTATATCCAATCATCCATCCATCCATCTTTCTATCTGTTCATTCTATATGCAATCATCCATCCATCTATCTGATTATCATGCTATATCCAAATCAATCAATCTATCTATCTATCTATCTATCTGATAATCATTCAATATCCAATTATCCATCCATCTATTTATCTGATGATCATCCTATATTGAATCATCTATCTATCTATCTATCTATCTATCTGATGATCAATCAATATCCAATCATCCATCCATCCATCTATCTATCTATCTATCTGATGATCAATCAATATCCAATCATCCATCCATCTATCTGATGATAAACTCTATCCAATCATCCATTTATCTATCTGATTATCATTCTATATCCAATCCTCTTATCTATTTAAACTATTTGATGATCATCCTAAATTGAATTATCTATCTATCTATCTATCTATCTATCTACCTGATGATCACTCAATATCCAACCATCTATCCATCTATCTTATCTGATGATCATCCTATATCAAATCATCTATCTATCTATCTATCCATCCATCCATCCATCCATCTATCCAATGATCATTCAATATCCAATCACCCACCCATCTATCTGATGGTCCTCTTAAATCCAATCATCATTTATTTGATGATGTTACTATATCCAAACATTTATCTATCTATCTGTCTATCTATCTGATGATCAATCAATATTCAATCATCCATCTATCTATCTGATGATCATCCTATATCCAATCCTCTATTTAAACTATTTGATGATCATCCTAAATTGAATCATCTATCTATCTATCTATCTATCTATCTATCTATCTGATGATCACTCAATATCCATCCATCCACCCATCCAATGATCATTCAACAACAATTCTTTATTGATTAGTCAATTTTGACCATATCAAAACATACATGATCATTCAATATCCAATCATCCACCCATCTGTCTGATGATCCTCTTATATCCAATCATCCATCTATTTGATTATCATCCTATATCCAAAAATCATCCATCCTCCTATCTAGCTAGCTAGCTAGCTATCCAATGATCTTTCAATATCCAATCAGCCCTCAATCTATCTATCTGATGATCATCTTATATTCAATCATCTATCTATCTATCTATCTATCTATCTATCTATCTGATAACAGTGACTAATGAATGCCACCTGGGCAGAGAAGGTCTCAAGGCAATTGGCATCTGTGGCTGCTGGCATCTTTGCAACCTCACAAACTTCTGAGGATGCCTGCCACAAATGCAGGTGAAACATCAGGAGAGACAGCTGCTGGAACATGGCCATGCAGCCTGGAAAACTCACAGCAACCCAGTGATTCTGGCCATGAAAATCTTTGAAACCCATTGACAACGCAAAGGAGCAAATGGTGCTAGATCACATTGGTCATACAGCCCGGAAACGACACAACCCCCCAACTCTGGAGTGCAGGAAGGGAGGGTGCAACTCACCCAAGCTGACTGGCGGCGGCACTCAGCGCAGACGGCGACGAGGCTCCCCTCTGGCTGAAGACGGTCATGCCGCTTCCTCCATCATGTCTGGTCGGTGGGTGTGGATAATTCGGTTGCTCATGGAGAAAGGCGGCTATGGAGGCAAAGGCAGAGTTGGTGCTGAGGAACCGGGGGGCAAAGGGGAGCCCAGCTCGGGGGGCCTGCTGCCGGAGGAGGGCCGAGAGGACGCGGGAGGTCAGCAGCTCGTTCTCCAAGAAGAGGCTCTCATTCCAGTTGCGGGAGAAGGATCCGCAAAAGTGCGGCTGCTCCGAGGTGCCGGTGCCCCCCTTGGAGTTGGTGCTCCCCATGTCGGCAGACCCAGCGGCCAGAGGAAGCGCGCCTCCTCTGGCTTTATATACCTACGCTTTACACCTTCGAGAAATGTCTAGAAAGGAGAGCGGGGCGGCCTCCTGCCTGAGACAAATTAACAAGGCCAAGGCACCCCGGTGGGCTTTGCTTCAAGAAGCGGCAGAAACAAATCAATTGCACCAGGCAAAAGGATCGGCCGGCAAGGATTAATTTTGGCAGCACGCTCGGCTATTATGGAGCAAACGGTCCAGATGTTGCAGCTAGGATCTAAGACAACTTTGGCCCTCCTTCCAGGTGTTTGGGATGTCAACTCCCACAATTCATAACAGCCAGTATTATTTATTTATTTACTATATTTGTATACCACCCTTCTCAGCCCTTATCGACTCATTATTATTATTGTATTATATTGTTAAATTACTGTATATACTCGAGTATAAGCCTAGTTTTTCAGCCCTTTTTTTGGCTGAAAAAGTCTCCCTCGTCTTATACTTAAATCAAGGTTTTTTATTATTTTACTCTATTATTATTATTATTATTATTATTATTATTTTACATTAATCATTTTACTCTATTATTATTATTATTTTATTCTTTATTATTGTTAGTATTACATTAATCATTTTACTCTATTATTATTATTACATTTATTATTTTACTCTATTATTACTGTTATTATTACATTTCCATTATTTTACTCTATTATTATTATATTTATTATTAAACTCTATTATTATTGGAAGGACGTGTAAACACATTTTTACTGAAGGTTAGAATAATGCTTTAATCAGAGGACAGTCTTATCTTATTTATTCAAAAACATTTAACCTACTGATGCCTCAATTAATGTAATTTTATTGGTATCTATTTTTATTTTGGAATTTACCAGTAGCTGCTGCATTTTCCACCCTCGGCTTATACTCGAGTCAATCTGTTTTCCCAGCTTTTTGTTGTAAAATGAGGTGCCTCGGCTTATATTCAAGTTGGCTTATACTCGAGTATATACGGTATATTATTATTATATTATGTTACTGCAGGTAGGATCTAAAACAGTATCACAGGTCTGGACCAACTTCAGCCCTCCTTCCAGGTGTTTTGAACTTCAACTCCCACAATTCCTAATAGCCAGTATATTATTATTATAGTTATTACATTATATGATATTATTGCAAGAAGTATCTAAGACAGTATCACAGCCCTGGGCCAACTTCAGCCCTCCCTCCAGGTATATTGGACTTAAACTCCCACAATTCTTAACAGTCGGTATATTATTATTATTATTATTATTATTATTATTATTATATTGTTGTTTTAATGTTTTTATTTTTATATTATATGATTATTATAATTATATTGTTTATTATATGATTATTATATAATTATATATTATTACTATAATTTTACTGACACAAAAACACAGTATGACACAGCAAATGAGATCTATATGCTGGATTTCATATCACAAAATCACAAGTCAAACACTTCCTAGGCGTTAAGGAATGTGTGATATATTTTCGAATGATCCAAGTCAGGTGGCCTTTTGCAGTTGACAGATCGTGATTTTGTCAATGTTTACTGTTTTCCAATGCTGGCTGAGATCTTTTGGCATGGCACCCAGTGTGCCAATTACCACTGGGACCACCTGTACTGGTTTATGCCAGAGCCTTTGCAGTTCAGTTTTGAGGTCTTGATAACGGCTGAGTTTTTCCTGTTGTTTTTCATTGTTATTGTTGTTATTATTATTATTATTATTATTATTATTATTATTGTGAGCCTGGGTTGAGCCTCCTTATTTAGGAGAAACCACTTAATAATAACATATTATTATAATAGTATAATAATATAATATAATATAATAATAGTAATTCTAGTATTTTCCCTTCAAAGATCTGTATGAGGATAAGTCCATGTCTAGGAGTAATTCATCTAATATATATATAAAATCATAGTTAAAGTACTAGTACTACTACTACTAATAATAATAATGATAATAATAGTTGGCCAATGCCTGAAGTATCACTATGTAACAAAATTTGAAAAAAATGTTCCTGGCTTGAAAGTGTTATTTCCTTTCTACTTGTTCAGAGAAAGAAGAAAGGAAGGAAAGGAGAACCATCCCCAAATGGCTCTGCAACTATGTGAGGAAAGCAAAATTACCAATTTCGTTGCCACAAAAAGGTGTATGATGGCAGCTACTACTATGAAAGATGTAACTTTTTCTTTTATATTTTGGAATAGGTTTTAAACTCATGTAAAGGTTTCTTCTGTGGTGACGACTATTACACGATGAAATACAGTATGCTTTAACATATGATTTTTATAGATCTATTGAACTAAGTCGTGCTCTGCTTCAAACCAAAAGGAGAGGTGGATAATAAATAAAAACTATTATCATTATTATCATTACTAGCTGTCCCCTGCCACGCATTGCTGTGGCCCAGTCTGGTGATCTGGAAAATAAAGTAATGAGAAAGTGTTGGTTTCTAATATATGTAATTCCTTTCTGCTTGTGAGTGAACAGTATTTCTTGTTGTTTCTTTGTCAGTGTTGATGTGGAGAGTGTCTGGTTTGCCTACTCTGGAACATGCAAGATATCATTGGCCTTCTTTAAGGGTCTCTTTCAAATCTATGATACTATATCTCTGTGTGTGTGTGAGAATCATATCTATCTATCTATATTTATGACTGGATGGCTCTCTGTCAGGAGGGCTCTGATTACATTTTCTTGCCCTGGTGAAGAGAGTTGGACTGGATGGCCTTAAGTATTTTCTGTTGGTCATGGGGGTTCTGTGTGGGAAGTTTGCCCCATTTCTGTCGTTTGTGGGTTTCAGAATGCTCTTTAATTGTAGTGAACTATAAATCCCAGTAACTACAAATCCCAAATGTCAAGGTCTATTTCCTCCAAACTCCATATGTGTTCATATTCAGGCATGTGGAATTTTTGTGTCAAGTTTGGTCCAGATCCATCATTGTTTGAGTCCACAGTGCTCTCTGGATGTAGGTGAATTACAACTTCCAAACTCAAGGTCAATGCCCACCAAACCCTTCCAGTATGTTCTGTTGGTCATGGAAGTCCTGTATGCCATGTTTGGTTGAATTCCATCATTGGTGGAGTTCAGAATGCTCTTTGATTGTAGGTGAACTATAAATCCCAGCAACTACAACTCCCAAATGTCAAGGTCTATTTCCCTTAAACTCCATCTGTGTTCATATTTGGGCATATGGAATATTCGTGCCAGGTTTGGTCCAGATCCATCACTGTTTGAGTCCACAGTGCTCTCTGGATGTGGGTGAACTATAATTCCCAAACTCAAGGTCAATATCCACCAAACCTTTCCAGTTTTTTCTGTTGGTCATGGGAGCCCTGTGTGCTAAGTTTGGCCCAATTCCATCATTGGTGGAGTTCAGAATGCTCTTTGATTGTAGGTAAACTATAAATCCCAGCAACGGCAATTCCCAAGTGAAAAAATCATTTTTTTTGAGTGGAGGGCATAAATTGGACTGTTAGGTGTCTTGTGTCCAAATTTGGTGTCAATTCCCCTAGTGGTTTTTGAGTTCTGATGGTAGCACAAACTAACATTACATTTTTAATTATATAGATTATTATTAGGCTATGTAACAAAATTTGAAAAAGTTTCTGTTCCAAGTTTGATAAACTCATGTAAAAGTTTCCTCTGTGGTGAGAACTATTATACAATGAAATACGATATGTTTTAACATGTGATTTTTATAGATGTATTGAATAATATTGTACTCCGCCTCAAACTGAAAGGAGAAGGCATCCTGGTGTGAAAGTGTTATTTCCTGTTTAATTATGTGATCCTTACTTTGGAAGTCATAGTTCAACTCCAGAAACTTTTGTTTTCATGGCACAAACTATGTTGAATTGGTTGAGACTCGATAATGAGGTATGCACTGAAAAACTAGAGAAAAATGTACTATAGCACAGTGTTTCTCAACCTTACTAATGCCGAGACCCCTTAATACAGTTCCTCATGTTGTGGTGACCCCCAACCATAAAATTATTTTTGTTGCTACTTTAGAACTATCATTTTGCTACTGTTATGAATCGTCATGTACATATCTGATATGCAGGATGTATTTTCATTTACTGGACCTAATTTGGTACAAATACCCAAAATGCCCAAATCTGAATACTGGTGGGGTTGGAAGGGGGTTTGATTTTGTCCTTTGGGAGTTGTAGTTGCTGGGATTTATAGTTAACCTACAATCAACCTACAATCAAAGAGCATTCTGAAATCCACCAACCATGGAATTGAACCAAACTGGGCACAATGATGGACCTGGACCACACTTGCCACAAATGATGGGATTTGAGATCACTGCGACCCCCACGAATGACGGACCTGAACCAAACTTGCCACAGACTCTCCATGACGTACTTTACAACCTAATGACTTTTGGGAGAAGATGGACTAAGAACAATGGGAATTGCAGTACCTTCACTCACTCCCAGACCACTGCGACCTCTATGAATGATGGGCCGGCCTGGATCAAACTTGAGACATAAAACCCCCATGATCAACAAAACATACTGGAGGGGTTTGGGGAACTGCCCCACCTGCGTGGGAGTTATCGTTCACCCTGCATCCAGAGCACTCTGAACCCCACCAATGATGACTCTGGATCACACTGGTGACCAACAAAACATACTAGAGGTGTTTGGGGGGGGGGCCAACCCACTTGCGTGGGAATTGTACTTCACCCTGGATCCAAAGAGCATTCCGAAGCTCCCAATGGCAGATCTGGACCAAACTTGGCACACAGAACCCTGGTGACCAACAGAACATACTGGAGGTGGTTGTGGGGAAACGGATCCACCCGTGTGGGAGTCGTAGCTCACCCTGCACCCAGAGAGCATGCCAAAGCCCTCAAGGCAGATCTGGATCAAACATGGCACATAACCCTGGTGGCCAACTTCACATACTATAAGAGCTTGGGAGAGGACTAACCTATGCACGTGAGAGTTGTAGTTCACCCTACACCCAGAGAGCATGCCAAAGCCCCCAATGGTGGATCTGGAACACATGTGGCACACAGAACCCTAATGGCCAACAGAACATACTGGAGAGGTTGGGGAAGGAATGATCCACCTGCATGGGAGTTGTAGCTCACCCTGCATCCAGAGCACTCTGAACCCACTCAATAATGGATTTGGACCAAATTTGGCACACACAAATAAAACATGCCCAACTGTGAATACAGGTGTAGTTTGTGGGTGACTGCCCTGGGAATCTGGGAGTTGTAGTTCGCCTGCATCCAGAGAAACTGTGACCTCCACCGCACAGAACTCCCATGACCAAAGAAAAATACTGGAGAGATTTGGGGGGGGGGGGGATTCACCTTGATTTATAGCTGTTGTAGGTAGTAGGATTTATAGTTCACCTGCCATCAAAGAGCACTTTGGACCCCACCAAAGATGGCCTCACTTGGCACACAGATCCCCCATGACCAACAAAATACAGGAGGGCTTTTGAGAAAATTCACTTTGATTTATAGGAATTATAGTTCACCTACATCCAGAGAGCACTGTGAACGCAAGCGATGATGGATCTGCACAAAATTCAGCACGCATACCTGATATGCCAAAATTTGAGTACTGGTGGGTTTAGGGTGGAATTGGCCTTGGTATTTGTTAGTTGTAGGTACTGGGATTTATAGTTCACCTGCAATCAAAGAGCCCTCTGCACCCCACCTATGATAGACCTGGACGTAACTTGGCACACAGAACCCGCATGAACGTACTGGAGGGATTTGATGGGACTGACCCACCATGGTGGGAGCTGTAGTTCATCCTGCAGCTGGAGAACATACTGAGCTCCACAGATGATGCATCTAGAGCAAACTTGCCCAAAATGACAAACTTTAAGTATTGATGGAGTTTCAGGAGGTTGACCTAGCATGATGTGAATTGTAGTTCACCAACAACCTTATGCATTTTGTACAGTCAAAAACTGACTTCCTCTAATAACCTGGGCAACACCGGATAGCCAAGCTAGTATCTAATAAAAATCACTTATTAAGACATATACTGTATTTCACCACGTAATAGCTGCCACCATGTAAAAGTCGTGCCTCCCTTTCTGAGGTTAGCAAAATTTGTGTTAAAATATACCATTTGATAATGACCCCCATTAAATTAAAATTGGGACCATGTTTTGTGGCGAGAGAAAAAACATTCTACTCTCAAGAATGTGTTCCTGGCTTTCTAAGAAACAGAGGAGGCTTCCCAAAATATTTGGCTGCAAGCAAACTGGCCTCCCACGCTGGGTCTATTCTATTCTGTCCATTTCTCTGCAGCTCTTTCCCATCTGGCGAGGCTCAAAAGCCAAGGCTTTCAGCTCCCAAACACTCCTTGAAAATCATTCTCGATTCAGGCAAACCCGGTTGGGAAAGGACAAGAATGACGGGAAAGTCTGAATCAAGTTCACATCACTGACACAAATAATAATAATAGTAATAATAGTAATAATAATAATTATTATTATTATTATTATTTGAAACACAACAAGATTAGTACACAGAAAACAAGATCACTATGCTGGCTGTTGGATTGGATCTCACATCAGACACTTTCCAAGTGTCTAGGACAGTGTGATGTATCGGCAAATAATCTGTACAGAACCGAGTAGGGTGGCCTTTTGCAGCTCATAGAATCATAGAATCAAAGAGTTGGAAGAGACCTCATGGGCCATCCAGTCCAATCCCCTGCCAAGAAGCAGGAATATTGCATTCAAATCACCCCTGACAAATGGCCATCCAGCCTCTGCTTAAAAGCTTCCAAAGAAGGAGCCTCCACCACACTCCGGGGCAGAGAGTTCCACTGCTGAACGGCTCTCACAGTCAGGAAGTTCTTCCTAATGTTCAGATGGAATCTCCTCTCTTGTAGTTTGAAGCCATTGTTCCGCGTCCTAGTCTCCAAGGAAGCAGAAAACAAGCTTGCTCCCTCCTCCCTGTGGCTTCCTCTCACATATTTATACATGGCTATCATATCTCCTCTCAGCCTTCTCTTCTTCAGGCTAAACATACCCAGTTCCCTAAGCCGCTCCTCATAGGGCTTGTTCTCCAGACCCTTGATCATTTTAGTCGCCCTCCTCTGGACACATTCCAGCTTGTCAATATCTCTCTTGAATTGTGGTGCCCAGAATTGGACACAATATTCCAGATGTGGTCTAACCAAAGCAGAATAGAGGGGTAGCATTACTTCCTTAGATCTAGACACTATGCTCCTATTGATGCAGGCCAAAATCCCATTGGCTTTTTTTGCCGCCACATCACATTGTTGGCTCATGTTTAACTTGTTGTCCACGAGGACTCCAAGATCTTTTTCACACGTACTGCTCTCGAGCCAGGCATTGTCCCCCATTCTGTATCTTTGCATTTCATTTTTCCTGCCAAAGTGGAGTATCTTGCATTTGTCACTGTTGAACTTCATTTTGTTAGTTTTGGCCCATCTCTCTAATCTGTCAAGATCGTTTTGAATTCTGCTCCTGTCCTCTGGAGTATTGGCTATCCCTCCCAATTTGGTGTCGTCTGCAAACTTGATGATCATGCCTTCTAGCCCTTCATCTAAGTCATTAATAAAGATGTTGAACAGGACCGGGCCCAGGACGGAACCCTGCGGCACTCCACTTGTCACTTCTTTCCAAGATGAAGAGGAAGCATTAGTGAGCACTCTCTGTGTTCGTCCACTTAACCAATTACAGATCCACCTCACCGTAGTTTTGCCTAGCCCACATTGGACTAGTTTCCTTGCCAGAAGGTCATGGGGGACCTTGTCGAAGGCCTTACTGAAATCCAGGTACGCTGACAGATTATAATTGTGTTTAAGTGCCAGCCAAGGTCTTTAGGTACTGCACCCAGTGTGCCAATCACCACTGGGACCACCTTTACTGGATATTATTATTATTATTATTATTATTATTATTATTTGAAACACAAGATGAGTCCACAGCGGACACTCTGTTGGCTGTTGTATTGGATCACACGTCGGACACTTCTCAAGTATCTAGAACTGTGTCATGTATCGGCGAATAATGTGTGCATATCCCAGTAAGGTGGCCTTCTGCAGCTGGCAGGTGGTAATTTTATCAGCGCTGATTGTTTTTAAGTGCAGGCCAAGGTCTTTAGGCACTGCACCCAGTGTGCCGATCACCACTGGGACCACCTTGACCGGCTTGTGCCAGAGTCTTTGCAGTTCAATCTTTAAATCCTCATATTGTGTCAGTTTTTCCAGTTGTTTCTCTTCAATCGTGCTCTCACCTGGGATTGCAACATCGACAATCCATACTTTGTTTTTTAACACGATCGTTGTTGTTGTTATTATTGTTATTATTTTCATTTAAAGGTCCAAGTCAAGTTCACATCAATCACACAAAAAGGAAATAATCTATACACATTTGGTACTCACCTACATCCAGAGAGTATTGTGAACCCAAAAGCCGATGGATCTGGATCAAACTTGGCACTCATACCTCATACACCCAAATTTGATTACTGGAGGGGTTTGGGAGGAACTGACCTTTACTTTTGTGAGTTGAAGTTCTCAAGAGAAACAGTGACCTACCAACAATGGACCCGAATCAAACTTCGCACACAGAACCACAATGACCAATTGAATATACTGGAGAGGTTTGGGGGGAGATGACCTTCATTTCTGGGAGTTGTAGTTCACTTACATCAGAGACACTGTGACCACCACCGACAATAAACCAGAACCAAACTTGGCACATAGAACCGCCATGACCAACTGAACCTACTGTAGGGGTTTGAGGGAACTGATTCACCATGGTGGGAGTTGTAGTTTACGCTACAGCCAGAGGACTCCACCGATGATGCACCTAGAGCAGTGTTTCTCAACCTCTCACAAAAAGCCCTCCTCCACTGTGATTGGCTGGCCTCTCAGCCAAGGGGAGGGCTGTTTCTGAGACTCCAAGCAGGGGAGGGGAGAGCAGGCATGCTCGGCACATGGCAGCGTGGTGCACATGTGCAGGCGAGGGAGAGCATGCGAGATTGGGGGGAGGCTCGCACTAGCAAGTCCCTTCAAGGCATGGAGGTTCTGTGTGGGAAGACTGGCCCAATTCTCTCGTTGGTGGGGTTCAGAATACTCTTTGATTGTAGGTGAACTATAAATCCCAGCAACTACAACTCCCTAATGTCAAGGTCTATTTTTTCCTAAGGGACCCCATTGTTCACATTTGGGCATAATGAATATTCATGCCAAGTTTGGTCCAGATCCATCATTGTTTGAGTCCACGGAGCTCTCTGGATGTTTTACTTACTTAGGCGATCCCTCATTGTCTGAGAATGATGGTCCTCCTTGTGATGTGTCTTGGCGGTGGGTCCGTAGGTGACTGTGGAGCCCTATTCTTGATCTGCATCTTCTCCCGCAGTGAGGGCATTGGTTTCCAGGTGGAAGGCGGTCCTGGTTGGGGTTGGCTTGATGCGCCTTCCTCTTGGATCGTTTCTCTCTTTCGCCCTCCATTTGTACCTCTTCAAATTCTACAGCACTGCTGGTCACAGCTGACCTCCAGCTGGAGCGCTCAAGGGCCAGGGCTTTCCAGTTCTCAGTGTCTATGCCAGAGTTTTAAAGGTTGGCTTTGAGCCCATCTTTAAATCTCTTTTCCTGCCCACCAACATTACGTTTTCCGTTCT